>NC_056733.1:1571821923-1571889423 GCF_019279795.1 Protopterus annectens | reverse complement strand
AAAACTGAGGGTTATGCTACTAAATGCCAGGAGTTTAAATCTCAAAATGCACACACTCTAAGCACTCCTCAGTATGGAGAACGTCGACATCTGTGCAGTAAGTGAAACCTGGTTCAAAGCTCCAGAGAGCACCCCAAAACTACCGGGCTACAACTCATACCACACGTTTCGGCCACAGAACACAGACCGAAACACAAAAGGAGGGGGTGTATCCGTATTCATCAAGGATACTTACACCTCCAGGTTAGTGGTGCAGCATGATACCTCTGAGATCATCCATGTACAACATCGGGCAAATCTGCAGTGCAAATTGTACCCTGCTGCAGATCACCCTTCATGATCCAGGACCACCACTCCACTTTAATGGAGACACTGGAAAACATGAGGCTCCTACCAAACACCTTGATATTGGGCAATTTCAATTACCCTACCATTCACTGGGAAAACTACTCAAGTATAAATTCCCAGGCCCAGCGCTTCCTGGAATTCATCAACTCAAATGCCCTGGATCAGCTGGTAAACCTCCCTACCAGAGGTGAAAACATACTGGACCTGGTCATCACCAACATGGGGGACAGGTGTTCCACACCAGAGGTCAACCCATCACTGGTTAGATCAGACCATAAACTAATCACTCTGAATGTTCACACCCCACCACCACCCCCAACTAAGGAAACCACAGTAAAAAACTTTTCTAAAGCAAACTTCACCTTACTTAAGACAGAGGTGGTAAGCTTCACAGCCCCCACGTTAAAGGATAATGCTGCCCAAGACGCAGAAATCTTTACAAATGCACTCTATGAGCACCTACAAGGATGCATGGATTGTGCCATCCCTAGCAAAACCAAGACTCACTCCTCTAAGAGAAGGAAACCAGTTTGGTGGACCCCTGCAATAAACAGGCTATACAACAGAAGGAGGAAATTAGTTCAGAAAAAAGCAAATCCCAAGAAGGAAAGACATCCCTGATCAGTATCAGTAAGAAACTGAGGTCCCTCATGAAATCATCCAAGGCTAACTTTGAAAGAAAAATAGCCAAGGATTCAAAAGATAACCACAAAGCCTTCTTTAGCTATGTTAAGAATCTAAGTGGCAACTTGCAGATATGCACTGAACTAGTGCAAAATAGCGCAAAATATACTGAACCCAGTGATATTGCCAACATCCTGGCAGATAGATTCCGTGCAAACTTCACCCCCTTCTCACCTCTAAAAGGGCCCACAACAATACCGGAAAAGTGTAGTGTCCCAAAAATCACAGATGCACAGGTGAAAACAGCCCTTTCAAAAGCCAAAAACACAGCGTCAATGGGACCAGATGGTATCCCAGGCTGCATCTTGCACGAACTACAGAATGAACTAACCCCCCCCCCCACCTAAACACGCTGTTTAACCTTAGCCTCTCCACAGGCTACGTGCCCATAGAATGGTGCACAGCAACGGTTATTCGTCTCCACAAAGGAGGGGCCACAACTGACCCTGGTAACTATCACCCCATAAGCTTGACTAGCCTGGTCTGCAAGGCTATGGAGCGCATCATCATGAAACTCATTAACAAAGACATTGGGAACCTCCAAACACTTGACCTGACCCAGTTCAGCTTTGTTAAGGGCAGATCATGCCTACTAAACCTGGTTGACTTCTTTGGGACAGTCACCAAGGCCATAGATGAGGGAAAAGTGGTTCACACAGTCTACCTTGACCTCGCCAAGGCTTTCGACACCATTCCCCACTCGGGTATTACAGAAAAACTCACCAGCATGACCATAAACCCCTACGTCACCAGATGGGTTGCCAACTGGCTTACAGACAGAACTCACACGGTAAGAATAGCGGGCTCCAGGTCCGACTCTAAACCAGTCACAAGTGGTGTCCCGCAAGGCTCGGTCCTGGGACCCCTACTGTTCGGCATATACTTTTCAGAAGTACAGGAAAACACAGGAGGACTATGGCTGACCAAGTTCACCGATGACTGCAAACTGGGAGCCATAATTGACTTTCCAGCTGACACAAACATCCTCCAAAACGGCCTTACTGAGACGGACACCTGGTGTCAAAGTCATGGCCTCAGGCTAAATGCCAAAAAATGCATAGTCATCCCATTTGGGAAAAACAAAACACTCATGAATTACCACATAGGTGGCAGCCCCTTAATACAGAAGAGGTAATAAGAGATCTGGGGACCCAGGTAGATAGCAATCTCTCCTTTGACAATCATATTGCCAAAGTAGTTAGGAAATCCTTCTATGTGGCCCATCTAATTACTAAAGCATTCGCATCTAGAAATAAAGAGGTCATAGTGCCCCTCTACTCGTCACTCATTAGACCCATCATAGAGTACAATGCCCCATTTGGGATGTACCTCACAAGACACTTTCAACAGCTGGAAAGACCACAAAAGTACCTCACCAAGAGAATTACTGGTCTCAAACATATGTCCTATGCAGCCCGACTGAAAAACTCCGGCTGCACTCAGTGGCATATCGCTTACTCAGAGGTGATCTCTGCCTGACTTACAAAGCCATGTCCAACTCAGAATTGATGGACATGCTCCACTTAAAGAAATCTAAGTCACTGCGAGCAACGCGCTCTAGTGAACTGAACCTCACCACAACAATAAATAGAACATGCTGGAGGGATAGATTCCTGTCACAGAGACTCCCCCATGCTTTGGAACAAAATTCCAAATTACATCAGGCAGAGCCCCTCACTAACACTCTTCAAGAGAAACCTTGATGAGTGGATGGGTAACAGAAAATACACCCCTGTGATCACTTCATTGGCTCTGCTTGACAGAGGATCAGTTAATTAATCAATGGGGTGGCGAAAGCTGACACACTCTGGCTAGGCTTATAAATGCCCTCGGGCAGATAGCCTAGTACCTACCTATGAACCTAAAAATCATTTGCATATTAGAATTCATTACTTATAAATGTAAACATTTATTGTGGGCATTTGGTTTGGACTTTTTGTTTTTATTGTTTATTCTGGTGTACGTATGTGCACAGGGTGCTTGATTCACTGAGAACCATTACCGTCCTATACTGAAAAATCCAGAGAGCCTGATAGGGACAAACAAACTGAAAGATGGTACCAGTTGTTGCATATTAACATATGACCAGGATAGTTCAGATGTAAGAAAATAGTAGAAAAAAAATGGAATTGTGTTTTTGGAGCATTTGGACTTACAGAAAAAGTAGGTAATAAACCAAAAATAGTGTTGAAGGGGATTTAACATCAAGAATTTATTTTATTTTATTTATTTATTTACATTTGTTGACCGGGAGTGTCCGACTGGACGTAGGTCCATTTTCAGCGGAGGCCCGGGGAGAAAAGCTCATCAGTTAAAATATACAGACAGTAGTTACATTGGATTTACATATCAATTAACAATCTGATTAACATAGCAATTAACAATTACAAACATAGTTACAGATGAAGAACAGTGTACATCAGTAGATAACTAGAATCTTTATCATCTGCGAAGTACATAACAGACATTAACAAATGTTACAATGAGAAGTTCCTGCTGTATAATAAGTACTAGGCTTATGAGCATCTGAGCTTGCTATAATCAAGGTAGTTAGTCTAGTGGAAAGAAAGGTAGTGGGTGGATGGGGTGGGTGATATTAGAGTGGGAGTTGAAAGGAAAAAGAATAAAAACAGGAATTCACTTGGATGTATAAGGAAATGCAATGCATGTAGGGAGTGTAGATTCATATAGGAAACAACTAGTATAGTGATTGACAGCTATAAAAGAACAATTTCAGTAACAGATAATTATAATTGCAACACAAAAGGAGTAGTGTATCAGTCAGTCTTGCTGTGCATATTACATAGGAAAAAGGAAAATAAATTAAAAAAGAGAATATATCAGCATGTATACGCAATAAGGAGACAGGACAAAAATAATGCCCTTACACAGTATAGGATGTAAGGATTTTAGGAAGTTTCTTTTTTGTGTGTTGGAAAAGGTGGGCAGACAAGACAGACTGGCTCTGCTTTTTGTAGTACAGGGAAACATATTGGCAGGTTTTACTAAACGCAACAGTTTTCCCTGGTATCAATGACAGAATTTCATTAAGTAGTATATTACATCTAAAGGCAGAAGTGATTTGAATAGGAACATTTTCTTTCTGTTTCTTTTAAGGTTAACAATTATATTAAGAGAATGTTTACATTTATAAGTAATGAATTCTAACATGCAAATGATTTTAAAAAATGTATCCTTAAATGAAAAGGAATTTTTTATAGCTTGGACAACAACAATAGAAAAAAAAAAATATATATATATATATATATATATATATATATATATATATATAGTTTTAAAATGTTTATTCATGATTTTAAATGGAGGAATCAAATTTCTACTTTAATTTAATTTTTAATTGTAAAATGTGTTGATTGGGGCAACTGCTTTAATGAATTGTATATATAAAAAGAAGGAAGTGGGTAAGGTGTATGTATGTATCTGATGAAGTTCCGTTTTGGAGTGTGAATAAAGGGAACGAAAGAACTAATAACCTTACCTGTCTGGAGTCTGTTTTTTGGCAGAGAGTTACCCTGTGTTTATTGTGGACATTATCTACCTTACTATCTTAATGCTGCTACTTTCAAATCGCAAATAATGTTCTCAGACTTCTAGCAAATAATATTGTGTTAAGAAATCTTTGTAATATTTTGAAGTTAAGAACTTGCAGATTTCAAGTGACATCCTCTAAACCTTATTTGAGGAACCGAGAATGTTGTTTGGTGCTGGGTAGGGTTCTGTATCAGTGCAAATAGTAACATTTTTCACATGGTTGAACATCATCACTTTACACAGCATCCTGTGTGTAACTGTCTACTGTGTAAAACATGTTTAGAAGAATGTATAAATGATTAGTCGGTGAGAAAAATACTCACCCAGTTGTGGTAAATTAATTTTATATTTTGTTGTTAAGATAGGTCCTTTATCAGAGGTGATGCATATCTTTTCTGCTACAGCTGCAATAGAAGCTACTCTTATTTCAATGTTGTAAATCTATACAAACTATTTTGTTACTCTAGTAATAGAAACACTGGAGGGAACAAGAAAAGACAAATTATCTATGCTGCAGAGGCCATTATTTGAACTTATCATGACCTGAAGAATTTCTGGTAGTGTATATAGAAGAAAGTCTTGTGGTGGCCAAATTATACCCCTATATGGGTGCATATAGCAAACTGACTGAGTAGTCACAGACACATGAGCTGTGTTGTGGTACTGCAAGCTTGTACTAAATATTTACAGACCTCATTGAGAAGCAAGGCTGCATCTGACCTGTACTACAAAGATACAGTCAGGGCATGCTTTCATTTCAAAACTCAAACCTTTACATATAGGTAGAAGTGGTCTTTACTGCAGTCTCAAAGCCAAGGTAACAGTCAATGTTCAGCCTATTAACAAAAAGCCCAGTTCTGCGTATACATAGTTACATTTAAGGGGATAAGCAAGCATTCATCAAGAAGAATTTTCAGCAGTAGCACCAATGCAAGATTTATCCATGCTATCACAAGGCTACAATGTACCACTTAAAACAAAGATATATTGCAATAGCGCCAGTATCGATTATATACAACTACAGTATAAATGAAAAGTGGGGATGCATTTATAGTAAATGTATACAGGTTTCCTTTTTCGATGAAAATAGAATTACAAATAAAACATACATTAACAAGTTAAAGAAACTGATTTAAACTAGACAGAACTACACAGATGATGTATTGAATTCAGATGAGATTACAGCAATATAAGGAAAGCATACTGCGGTGGTGGTGCTGCGGTAGCGTTGTCGCCTCACAGTAAGACGTTGTCCGGTTCGATTCTCAGCTAGAGCATCTTCTGTGTGGAGACATGCGTGAATGGGCGTACCTTCGTTGAAGGTTGCGCGTCAGGGCAGGCAACTTGGCATGTAAAAATCTACTGCCAATCATTAGCAGACCGGAGTTCCGCTCTGGCGACCCCTAACCGGGAAAAGCCGAAAGACACAACAACAACAACAATTGAAGATGGGCAGAAAGCAGAAGTTTTTATTTTCCCTAATTGGTCACCGACAGTAAAACAGAAAGTTGATGGGACAAGCAGCTAGAATATGCAAACTGTGATGTAACAGATTTGCAGCATGGAGAGCAAATTTATCCAAATAAAAAAGGCAGTTCTGAAGTTTGCAGTATTTTTGGATGTAGAACAAAGCAGAAGAAACTCAGCTAGGTAAAAGTAATAAAAAATAAATACAAAAATGTAAAGCAAACATATTGTTTTGTCATTATTGATATACATGTGTTAATGTGGCTTAACTTGAAGAATGTAATGAATAATATCAGCTACACAACCAGCATTGCAGAAAGAAGATAGTACAGAAACACAGCAGATGATGACAGGCAGAGAAGCTTTGCACAAAGTGCTATAGTAAACATTCTCTCATGCTTACATTCCTCAGATCTTAGCACTCTGAGTACTGCCAGCAGTACATATATCTCAGTGCTAGCTGGGAAGCATTGCAGAGTGACTTCTCACTCTATGTGTACTCTCAAAGTAGTCTGTTTTACTAATGAACATGTCATTTCTGCATTAACTACAGAGTTACCACCCTGTTGTGTACTCTGTAAGTAGTCTGTTTTGCCAAAGAACATTTAGCTGCTGTGTTAAGAATATGTTAGGGCTTATATCATGCTATTTAATATAGGTATATTGCTTTTCTATAGTTTCCCCTAAGGCCACCACTATAAATGAGTCCCTGACTAGATAGGCAAATGTAGTAAAAAATAAATAAATAAATAAAATAAACCAATGTATAAAAGTGATAGATAAATGGAGACATTTGGGTATACATCGTCTTTTGTCCATAGTTCTTACATTGGTAGTATTTTAATAAAAATACTCTTTAAGTTGACAGAGTAGAGAGACACAGGAAGAACTAGTCAAGTTCTGTGACTGTTGATTTTTTTGTTACTAATAGTTTATGCACTATATTATGCTTGAATTCATTCACTGGGCTTCCAGGTTCCCTACTGAAGCATATTTTCATGGCTCATGTGTGACACCCTCTCTTTCATTTCAGGTTAGCCTTTTGACACTGCAGACTGACTTTCATGGCCCCGTTGCTTAGAATTTGTCTAGCCCTAACTTCTCCTGATTGGCTGTTTATTCCCCCTTACCAAGTGCTGCTTGGTCTTTACTGAGCTTATTTGCATATTTTGTTTATTAGCAAATTCATCAAATTTCTCCTGACTGGTTTATCATTGCTAACTAGTTGTTCATAGAGCTTCTTATTTGAAGGTTTTATTTATTCGCATATTAATCAGCCCATTCATGACTGAATCCAAGCCAGTGCATCTCCTGTCCAACTTTATGATGATTATACCCGTCATGTCAAGTACTTGTTATGCTGAAAGCTTTTATCATGTCAAGGATGGATATATTTAAGTGTTGAAACCTATTATCCTTAGTTCAATTGATCTGACAAAGTCTAATTTGCTGAGTGAATTGTTAACCACTGTTTGCACTTTTAGTAAAAGATCTGTGAGTTTTCTTACATACCAGACTGACTTTTTCCCCCTGATTTTTATACACAGACAAACATCATGCCCAGGACAGCTTTATGATATATATGGAAGTTGCTCTGACTGTTACCCAGAGAGCTCAGCATTAGCTAGTGGCTAAGTCAGTGAAATAACTGACAAAAAGAGTAAGTAAAGATCACCTCTCTCAGTGGGAAAGTGATGTGGTTGTGTGCTCCTGCGGCATGAATCATTGTTTCAGTCACTAGTGAAGACTTTGGATTGCTGTATGATGTCCACCTTTGAGGGAAGGGTACAGGATTGAGGTGATGTCACTGCAAAGGTGGGGACCACTCCTCACTAGCCTATGTACTCCTTTCCCCTTGAAGCATGTTCTAGCATGCAAAGAGAAAACAAGGACATAGCAAATCAGAATTCTGTGAGTAGGGACATGTCGTTGTTAATGACTATGCCTCCACCTCCCAACCTATTGACTGAACAAACTACTCTGCCAAATGGGAGTTCTGATGTCCCAGGTCCAGAAGGCAAACTAGGTAGGAAGGCATGCAACTGAGGAATGGAACACTGACAGAAACAGCAGATTTCCAGGTTTCCAACAGCAAACCCACTGAAAGTACATCAAGCCCTGAACCACTGGAAAAATAAATAAGTAAATATGTAAATAAACTTACCCAGATAAACTATAAAAGTGAAACTCTAAATATATATTTTTATGTCACATATTTTCTGGGACCAGGTCTCCCTACACCTTCCAAAACTTATATATTCTAACTCAAAAGTTGAAGGTCACCCCAGAGTAAAAGATTAGTGTCCAGAAAAGCCACATGTGAGGTTTCAGTTTCTAGGTTCTGCAAGTTAAGAATGTATTTATTTATTTATTTATTTTATATTTGTTTACAGGGAAAGTCCGACTTGGAACAAAGCCAATTTTCAGTGGAGGCCCGGGGAGAAATGCTCCAGCTGCTGTACTATAAGAATATGCAATATGACCATATATAGATAGGTTCATAGGTTCATACTAGGCTATCTGCCCTAGGGCATTTATAAGCCTAGCCAGAATGTGTTTGGCTTTCGCCACCCATTTTAAATTCATTTTGCTATGCCCTTTTTCGAGGTTAGTATACTGTGCCTCTGTCTAACAGTGACACAGAAGTGATACCCGGGGTAAACCTACGATCTCCCATCCACTCATCAAGATTCCTCTTGAAGAGAGTCAATGAGGGACTCTGCCTAACCTGGACTGGGATTTTATTCCAGAGTGAAGGGAGCCTTTGGGTTATGAATCTGTCCCTCCAGCATGTCCTATTTATTTCAGTGCTGAGGTTCAAGTCTCTCGAGCGCGTAGCTCGATGGGATTTGGATTTTTTGAGGTGCAGCATGTCCATTAATTCCGGGTTGGACGTGGCTTTATACATCAGGCACAGATCGCCTCTGAACAGGCGGTATGCCACTGAGTAGAGCTGGAGTTTCTTTAACCGGGCAGCATATGGCATCTGTTTGAGCCCTTTGATCCTCTTGGTGAGGTACTTTTGGGGTCTTTCCAGTTGCTGCAGGTGTCTGGTAAGGTACATCCCAAAAGGGGCATTGTACTCAATTATGGGCCTGATGACGGTTGAGTAAAGAAGCACGATGACCTCCCCTGATCTAGATGTGAATCCCTTCATGATTAGGTGGGCTATATAAAATGTTTTTCTAACCACTTTGGCCACGTGGTTGTTAAATGAGAGATTGCTATCAACTTGGGTCCCCAGGTCCCTAATTACTTCTTCTGTACTTAATAGATTACCACCTATGTGGTAATTTGTGGGCACAGACAGATCAGGATATAAAAAATATTACTATACATAGGGATTCCGTTGCTGATAGATATAGGTAAAATCGAGCTATCCCACAACTTAAATATACCTACAAATCCATAGTACAGCAGGGCAGGTTACATTTTGTTAGAGGTTCTTTCAGGAAAATGCAGCTTCTGTGTTTTAGCTTACATATTTTGTTGTGTACTCTTTTGAAGCACTTTTCTTAAGGGGCTATTACAAATTAAATTAATATAATATATTCATGTCAGGAAATAAGCAAACACTATATACATCACTACAGTGAAACAAGATATTGTCAATACAATTTTGGGTATGTGAGAATGATACACACATAATGGATTTCAAGAATGATGCACAGGTAAAATTACAGGTGATGGTCACATGAGTTTCAAGTTACTCAAACACACAGCAAAACAGACAATGCTTAGTTGCTTATAAAACAAAAGCAAAAAAGAATGACCATCAATATAATGGACAAACATAGCTCTGCTTCCACTAAAAATGCTAACTGAAGCAAATTGGAAATGTGTTATATACTGCTGCTTTCAATTAGTATTTTCAGGACCATAAGCAAAATCAGTTATTTAATTAGGAAAGAAAATATTCAAATAAAAAAACAGAAATATAAAACTAAGTATTACAGAACTGTGCTAGAATTAATGATTTGAATACTCTGTATACAATAGTACAATTTTCTAGCACACAAATTAATCTGTAAAAAGTAAAAATGTAACATAAAATTTGAAAATGTTTTTTCAACAGTAATTTAAATACAAGATTTACTTCTAATCATAAAAGTAACCACCTCTAATCCCACAAAGTGAAAATCAGCACTTGGATACAATAAATTATGAATATAATCTACATTTTTGCATTTTATCTACGGATTCTGATTTTAAGTAGAAAGCTGATTACCAGTACAAAATACAACACATGTCAAAGTGGCAACAGGTAATACTGTATGATATTAACATTGGACAAATGTATAAAAATTAAAAAAAAGTGCCAGAATATTGAGAATTTAGAACATCTGGAACTCAGTTTTTAGGTGTTTCCACATGTCATCTGTCCCAGCCACAACAGATCATGTCCATTCATTCCCCAATCCCCTGATGAGACGGGAGACAACTGTGGCACGGCTATCCTACAGACTGTCATCAGGGGATTTTCTTTTTGAACCTTAATCCCACCTCCTTGTGATTGGCATGTTTGCCTACTGAAATGAAAACCTGCTGTACCTTCCCCTCTGCACATGCATACTACCACTTGTGTGGGATAAGCAAGCAATAATGCCTGACAGAGTGGACATTACTGGAGAAATAACGGACCACCCAGGAGTTTACAAGGTCCAACAACACAAATGTTACTGTGCTTAGAAAATGGAAATAGCTATGAAATTGTTTTTTATTTGTTATATTAATATTATATATATATATATATATATATATATATATATTTTTTTTTTTAATGTAAAATAGTTCTTCCACTTAGTGTTTCACAGTTGAACTTTAATTGTACTTTGACTTAGGAATGGGGTCCATTCCCATCATGGTATTAGAAACCCAAAAGATTTGGAGAAATTAAAAAAAGGTGGAAGTTGAGGCACAGTAAGGTATAAAGGGAAAAAAAAGTGGAGAGGATTATAGACATAAGGTGATATATAGCATATGTATATACCAATAATAATATGTTACAGAAATCAGTATTATGAGTACAATTGATAAAGTATATAATGTATAGTGTGTGAGTAAAGAATTTTATAAAGAGCTGCAGAAAAATACCACTATTAAAGCCATTCCAGTGGCGTAGACGGATAAGATCCTAGTTACAGCTCAGCCAACTTGTGTTTGATCAGCAGGTCTGGTAACTGACAAAGCAGCAGGAAGGGATTGAGGTGTGTCCATCATGGGGAGGGAGGGTAGCTGTGTGAGCATTCCCCATGACATCCCTGGCAGAGGCTGAGGACTGAGCAAGGGAGGAAGTAGCTTAAAACAGAGATTACAGTGTGAGTATAACAAAGCTTCAGTGGAGGTGGGGCGAGATATTGTACATTCCCATTGCACATTAGCCCCTCATGATATGCCCACACAACTGGGGAGGGTGGGGAAGCCAGGGTAGACCTTAAAGAGAACCACCCCACACCAAATGTTGGACAGCATGCCCCCCCCAGGGATGTCTTTATATTCTACGTTGGCCCCAATCATCAAAAACAGGTTAAAATCCAGGGGTGCAACTGCAGGGATTGCATACCTGACAATGGATGAAGGGTGCTGGGGATGGCTATCAGTGTGAAGCAAGGAAGAATAGTACACTCAAAAACAATATTATTATTTAAAAAATACACTTACATAAGCAAATGTACTAGCAGGCCTAGAAATTTTATGAGGCTGACAGCTAATGCTCTGTGTGTTGTCAGAATGATAACATTATTGTCAAACATAATTAACTAATGAGGAAGACAAAAATAAAGGCTAAATATTTAATTTCACGGTTCCTATGTTAAAATGCGAAACATTGTTTAAAAAGATGCTTACGTTAACATGTAATGAAATGAAATGTTTAGATCCTAGTTGACTAAAACAAAGAGTATTCTGGTATTTAAGACTTAATGCTGTTCAGTATAATCACATTACTTTCTAAGTAATTAATTGCTGGAATGTAGTATTGCACACTAACAGAATAATGTCAATTGATCCCTCCTACCCCCAAAAAAATCAGTCTGCAAAATTAATACTAAACTGTCGAGCAAAATGAATTAATGGTGCAACCATTTTGATAAAATGCTACAGTGACAAAATGGTCTTTGTCCCACCATTGGCACTGTCTCACTAATCAATGGGTACTTTCAAATGGCTTTCTGTTTCCAAGCATTGCTGATCTATGCTCTGCTTACAAGTCAATGTGTTTGGTTGCAGCAGCTACGCTTTATCAATAGCTTTATTAGATTCCACAGAAGATTGCATGCATCTTTCTTGCAGTCTGCATTGGATTTCTTAAAATAAAGGTCTGATAAAGATGTTTCCTTGCATCACAAACAGAAGGAGAAAAAATATTTCCTTATGTGCATGACCAGGTTTCATACTAATATTAGGTTGTCGTAGCCTAAAAAGAAAACAGTACATTAAGAATAAAATTCAGTGACAATAACACATATGTACTTTTGCGAAATTAATTTTCAGTTTGTCCATTCCTAAATGAATAGGAATAAATAAAAATGAATAAAAAAAGTCCTGAAAATATTTTAAATCACACAGGCTATGTCCCTGTGCTAAACCTGACTAGCACCATCTCCACAATTAAAGTGCTATGCCACAATTATATATTTTAATCTACCTATCTTATGGCACAAACAAATGATTGTACATATTGCTTGCTCGACCAGTGTGTTTGTAACCTGTGTGTGTTATGTATTCACTATATAACTACATAAGCTGCAAATTACTAAAGCACTCAACTTTCCTCACTTGTCTAGTGGAAAGCAGTTTTTAGTACTTAATAAATAAGCACTTATCCAAGCATGCCTAAGGGTTAGCTCCCAGTGATTTCTCCTGTCTACCTGATGAATCTGGGCATCTTGGGGCAATTGCCTCATGTACACAGACAACCCTCTCCTCCTACCACCCAACACTACAACCTGTGAGAGATGCACTTATATAGCCAAACTGGAAGCAAAGCTCTCTTCACCCAAGACTGGACTAGACAGTCAAGAGGAGAAGGTAAACACTTGCACCACACCACACCACACTCATCACATAGTCCCTCAAAACCTACACCACCAAAACACACACATAGAAACATAAAACACACACCTACATTCGCGGAGGCTCTCAATAAAAACCTGCCCAAGCATCAGGGACATCCAAAGCATAAACGCAAGCAAACTCCACCCCCCAACACAACCCAAATGACACATAGCCCACAAACTCAGTGTGCCACTCAACCACAGCCCATAAGGCATAACAACGTACCCAACACTCTAGTCATAGGTGACTCTATAGTCAGGCACACTGATGTTCCACTCACTAGACTAAACAAGGAGAAAGTTACTGTCAGTTGCCTGTCAGGTGCCAAGATCTGCCACATAACGCATGCACTCAGGTCACTCCACAATAAGTACAAATATGACACTGTCATTGTCCATGTTGGTGTGAATGACCTGAGATGTACCTCCCTGGACTACATGAAAAGAGACATGGAGGAGCTCTCCGATCTTGTATCCCAGGCAGGTATGACCCTAACCCTGAGTAGCATCCTGCCATCACCCAGAATGATACCACAGTACAAGGACAAAATGATTGACTTCAACAATTGGCTAAGCTTCTGGTGTCATTCTAAGGGGATCCAGTATTTGCCTGACTGAGACGACATGATTGACAGTCCATGATGCTTTGCCAGAGATGGCCTGCACCTGTCGCCCTTAGGATTCCGGATACTGGCTAAGGCTCTTGCCACCCCTATTAGTGCCTTTTTTTAGGCAAGCATCAAATGACAAATTCACCACCGTAACAGGTACAATCAAGCAAAATCTAAGGGTAATGCTACTCAATGCTAGAAGTCTAAACCTCAAAATGCACTCACTCGAGGCACTCCTTAAAATGGAGAACATTGACATCTGTGCAGTGACAGAGACCTGGTTTAAAGCTACAGAGAGTACCCCTGCATTACCAGGCTTCAATTCATACCACACCTTTCGGCCACCTAACCCAGAAAGAAGCACTAAAGTTGGAGGCGTGTCCATATTCATTAAGGATATCCACACCTCCATGCTAGTTTCACAGCATAATGCATTCGAGATTATCCAAGTGCAACTAACTCTGGGCAAGACCGCAATACAAATTGTAGCTTGCTACAGACCCCCCACCATGCCCCAGGATTCACACTCCTCATTTCTTGATACACTGGAAAGTATTAGGGTACAACCCAACACCCTAATAATGAGCGATTTCAACTACCCCACCATTAACTGGGAAAACTACTCATGTACCAAGTCTTTTGCTCAACGTTTTCTAGAATTCATAAATTCCAAAGCCTTGGATCAATTTATTCACACCCCCACCAGGGGCAGCAATATCCTAGACCTGGTCATTACCAACATGGGAAACCGGTGTTCCACACCAGAGGTCAATTCCTTGTTGGTCAGATCCGACCACAAGCTAATCAGCCTAGACATCCACATCCCACCCCCACCCCCAACACCCTAATAATGAGCGATTTCAACTACCCCACCATTAACTGGGAAAACTACTCATGTACCAAGTCTTTTGCTCAACGTTTTCTAGAATTCATAAATTCCAAAGCCTTGGATCAATTTATTCACACCCCCACCAGGGGCAGCAATATCCTAGACCTGGTCATTACCAACATGGGAAACCGGTGTTCCACACCAGAGGTCAATTCCTTGTTGGTCAGATCCGACCACAAGCTAATCAGCCTAGACATCCACATCCCACCCCCACCCCCAATTAGGGAAACCATCGTAAAAAACTTCTCCAAAGCCAACTTTACACTTCTTAAGACAGAAGTGGCAAACTTCATGACACCCATGCAGACGGACAATAGAGGTATGACTGCCAAACCCTACACAAATGCACTTTATAAGCACTTACATGAGTGCATGGATCATGCTATCCCTAATAGAACCAAGATGTTATCCTCCAAAAAAAGGAAGCCAATCTGGTGGTCCTCTGCCATAAACAAACTCTACAACAGAAGAAAGAAACTGTTGCAAAAAAGAGTAAAATCCCATGACTGGAGGAACTCCCTGCTCAACCTCAGTAAGAAGCTGAGATCCCTCATAAAATCCTCCAAAGCTAGTTACAAAAACAAAATTGCCACTGACTCTAAAGACAACCACAAAGCATTCTATAGCTATGTCAAGAATCTAAATGGGAACACTCAGATCTGCTCTGAGTTACAGCACAATGGCACTAAATATACAGAACCAACTGATATTGCCAACATCCTAGCAGATAGGTTCAGTGCTAACTTCACCCCCCTCTCACCACCTAGAGGGACCATCACTATACCAGAAGAATGCAAAGTTCCTATAATCATGGCTGCACAGGTAAAAAACACACTCTCCAAAGCCAAGAACACAGCATCCATGGGACCTGACAATATCCCAGGCTGTGTTCTACATGAGCTACAGAATGAACTGGCACCCTACCCAAGTACCATGTTCAATCATAGCCTCACCTCAGGCTTTGTACCCACTGAATGGTGCACCACGACGGTTATCCCACACCACAAAGGGGGAGCCACGATGGACCCCGGGAACTACAGCCCCATTAGCCTGACGAGCCTGGTCTGCAAGGCCATGGAATGTATCATCATGAAACTCATAAACACAGACATTGGTAATCTCCAAACTCTGGACCCTACCCAGTTTGGATTTGTAAAAGGCAGATCATGTCTCCTAAACCTGATTGACTTCTTTGAAGCAGTCACCAAAGCCATAGATGAGGGTAAAATGGTTCACACAGCTTATCTAGATCTCGCCAAGGCTTTCGACACCATCCCCCACTCTGGAATTATAGATAAGCTCACTAAACTAGGTATAAATCACTGGCTCACGGACAGAACCCACACTGTGAAAGTAGCGGATTCCAAATCCGACATCAGACCAGTGACAAGTGGAGTACCACAGGGTTCAGTCCTGGGTCCTCCCCTGTTTGGTATCTACTTCTCTGAAGTGCAGGCCAACACAGAAGGTCTTTGGCTAACAAAGTTTGCAGATGACTGCAAACTAGGAGCCATAATCGAAACTCCTAACGATGTGGACAAACTACAAAAGGGCCTCACTGAGACAGATACCTGGTGTCAAAGCCATGGCCTGAAGCTCAATGCCAAAAAGTGTATTGTCATCCCCTTTGGTAAAAACTCTGTACCCATAAACTACCTCATAGCTGGTAGTCTACTTAATGCTGAAAATGTGATAAGAGGTCTTGGGACACAGGTGGACAGTAGTCTCTCCTTTGATAATCACATTGCCACAGTGGTCAGGAAATCCTTTTAAGTGGCTCATCTCATCACAAAAGGATTCTCATCCAGAAAAAAAGAGGTCATTGTTCCCCTCTACTCATCACTCATTAGACCCATTATAGAGTACAACACCCCTTTTGGTATGTACCTCACAAGACATCTACAACAACTGGAAAGACCACAGAAATACCTCACAAAGAGAATTACTGGTCTCAAACAGATGCCCTATGCAGACCGTCTCAAAAAACTACAGCTTTACTCCATCACATATCGCCTACTTGGGGGCGATCTCTGCCTAACATACAAAGCTATGTCAAACCCAGAGCTGTTGGACATGCTCCACTTAAAGAAATCCCAATCCCTCCGAGCTACATGCTCTAGGGACCTAAACCTTGTCACCACAATAAACAGAACATGCTGGAGGGATAGATTCCTGTCCCAGAGACTTCCCATACTCTGGAACAGACTACCTATCTATGTCAAACAGAGCTCCTCATTAGCACTCTTCAAGAAAAATCTTGATGATTGGATGGGAAATGGGAAATTCACCCCGGGGATCACTTCTGTGGCTCTGCTCGACAGGGGCACAGGAAAATAATTTTCTTGGGTGGCGAAAGCCAGGGTACATTTTTTGGCTATTCTTGTATGGGCCCTAGGGCCAATAGCCAAGTACCTACCTATGAACCTATAACTTTTCTGTGTATTATGTTTTAAGTATTGTCTTAATAACTTTTCTGTGTATTGTTTTGTGCTTTTCTCCCCGGGCCTCCACTGAAAATGGACATGTATCCAGTTAAACTATCCCGGTCAACAAATGTAAAATAAAAAATAATAAATAAATAGGACTTTCCAAAATGCCTAATGAATATATGGATGATTAAGTTAATAGTCAACACATCAGGCACTTGTTTGTATAAGAACCTTTCAGCAAAAACCTGCTGCAATAGTGTAGTAGTTGTAGTCCTGATTTCCAAGTATCCAAATAATGGGGCTCTCAGCATCCTTTAGAAGCATGTAACCAGGTACATACTGTGTAAGCCACAATGGAAAAATAATTTTTAAAGGAAATAACTGCCGAAGCTCCAAGTCTTCAAACAGTAAAAGGAAACATAAGGGATGCAGACTGGACACCACAGAATGCAGATTTCCACCAGTAATATGTAGATATATTACCAGATGTCCAAGTAAAGTATTCAAGTATTAGAAGTTCAGAATTTGCACTGCATTTTAATTAAATATTGAAGATACATGCCACAGAGCAAGGCACAGCTATTTTAGGTGGGGGCAGTAATCTAAGGGCTTAATGCACAAATCAAACATTGATCACTACCAAATATTGCCTTAGCCAGCATTAGAGTCAACTTAAGAGATGATTGAAAAGTGTGTGTGTGTGTGTGTGTGTGTGTGTGTGTGTGTGTGTGTGTGTGTGTGTGTGTGTGTGTGTGTGTGTGTGTGTGTGTGTGTGTGTGTGTGTGTGTGTGTGTGTGTGTGTGTGTGTGTGTGTGTGTGTGTGTGTGTGTGTGTGTGTGTGTGTGTGTGTGTGTGTGTGTGTGTGTGTGTGTGTGTGTGTGTGTTTGAGTCAAAGGGATGTTATGATATTTTCTGCTAATCATTGAATTAAATGAAACTTGGATTCTTTAACAACTGTTTTCTTGGTGAGGGGTAGAAAGAGACCATCATAAAAAAAATTGTTTTGTATGGTTTGAGCGACAGGATATCTTCTTTTTCTTCTTTCAGCTACTCCCGTTAGGGGTTGCCACAGCAGATCAACTGTTTCCATTTCTTCCTGTTCTCTGCATCTTGCTTTGTCACACCAACCACCTGCATATCCTCTCTCACCACATCCACAAACCTTATCTTAGGCCTCCCTCTTTTCCTGTCACCTGGCAGCTTCATTCTTAGCATCTTTTTCTGAATATACTTTGCATCCCTCATCACATGTCCAAACCAATGTAACCTTGTCTCTCTGGCTTTGTCTCCAAACCTTCCAACCTGGGCTGACCCTCTAATATACTTATTCCTAATCCTGTCCATCCTCGTCACACCCAGTGCAAATCTTAACATCTTCAACTCTGCCACATCAAGCTCTGACTCCTGCCTTTTTGTTAATGCCACTGTCTCCAACCCATATAACATAGCTGGTCTCACTACCCTCTTGTAGATGTTCCCTTTCACTCTTACTGCTACTCGTCTGTCACAAATCACTCCTGACACTCTCCTCCACCCACTCCATCCTGCCTGTACTCACTTCCTCACCTCTCTTCCACACTCACCATTACTCTGAACTGTTGATCCGAAGTACCTAAACTCATCCACCTTTGCCACCTCTACTGCCTGCATCCTCACCATTCCTCTATCCTCCCTCTCATTCACACAAATATATTCTGTCTTAGTCCTGCTGACCTTCATTCCTCTTTTCTCTAGAGCATATCTCCACCTCTCCAGGGTCTCCTCCACCTGTTCCCTACTCTCACTACAGATCACAATGTCATCTGCAAACATCATAGTCCACGGGGACTCCTGTCTGAACTTGTCTGTCAACCTGTCCATCACCATTGCAAATAAGAAAGGGCTCAGAGCTGATCCTTGATGTAATTCCACCTCCACCTTAAACGCATCCGTCACTCCCACCGGAGACCTCACCACTGACACAACTACCCTCGTACATATCCTGTACCACTCTTACATACTTCTCTGACACTCCCGACTTCCTCATAAAATACCACAACTCCTCTCTAGGCACCCTGTCATATGCTTTCTCTAAATCCACAAATACACAATGCAACTCCTTCTGACCTTCTCTGTACTTCTCCATCAACACTCGCAGAGCAAAATCGCATCTGTAGTGCTCTTTCCTGTCATGAAACCATACTGCTGATCACTAATCATCACCTCCCTTCTTAACCTAGCTTCCACTACTCTTTCCCATAACTTCATGCTGTGACTGATCAGTTTAATCCCTCTGTAGTTACTACAGCTCTGCACATCACACATTCTTAAAATCGGTACCAAAACACTTTTTCTCCATTCCTCAGGCATCCTCTCACTTTCCAAGATTTCATTAAACAATCTAGTTAAAAACTCCACTGCTATTTCACCTAAACACCTCCATGCTTCCACAGGTATGTCATCTGGACCAACAGCCTTTCCGCTCTTCATCATCTTCATAGCTATCCTTACTTCCTCTTTGCTAATCCAATGCAATTCATGATTCACTATCCGCACATCATCCAACCTTCTCTCCCTCTCATTCTCTTCATTCATCAACCCCTCAAAGTACTCTTTTCATCTGCTCAACACACTCTCCTCACTTGGGAGTACGTTTCCTTCATTATCCTTTATCACCCTTACCTGCTGCACATCTTTGCTAGCTCAGTCCCTCTGTCTAGCCAATCGGTACAGGTCCTTTTCTCCATCCTTAGTGTCCAACCTTTTATACAACTCTTCATACGCCTTATCCTTAGCCTTCGCCATCTCTCTCTTTGCCATGCACCTCATCTCCTTATACTCTTGTCTACTTTCTTCATCTCTTTGACAATCCCCCTTCTTCTTCGCCAGCTTCTTTCTCTGTATACTCTCCTGTACTTCTTCATTCCACCACCAGGTCACCTTGTACTCCTTCCTCTGTCCAGATGTCACACCAAGCACCTTTCTAGCCATCTCTCTTACTAGCTCTGCTGTAGTTACCCAGCTATTCGGTAACTCTTCACTGCCACCCAGAGCCTGTTTTAACTCTTCACTGAACATCACCTCACAATTACCCTTTTTCAATTTCCACCATTTGATCCTTGGTGCTGCCCTCACACTCATCCCCCTCTTCTTGATCACCAATGTCATCCTACAAACCACCATCCTATGCTGCCTAACTACACTTTCCCCTGCCACCACTTTACAGTCTCCAATCGCCTTCTATATAAGATATAATCCACCTGTGTGCATTTTCCTCCACTCTTGTATGTCACCTTATGCTCCTCCCTCTTGTTAAAATACGTATTCATCACAGCCATGTCCATCCTTTTCGCAAAATCCACTACCATCTGACCTTCTGCATTCCTTTGCTTAACATCATACTTACCCATCATTTCCTCATCCCCTCTGTTCCCTTCACCAACATGCCCATTGAAATCTGCTCCAATCACCAGTCTCTCACCCTTGGGTACAGTCATCACCACTTCATCCAACTCACTCCAAAATGTTTCTTTCTCATCCATCGCACACCCAACTTGTGGAGCATATGCACTAACAACATTCATCATTACACCATCAATTTCCAGCTTCATAAACATCACTCTATCCAACACTCTTTTCACCTCCAAAACACTCTTAGCATACTGTTCCTTTAGGATAATGCCTATGCCATTTCTCCTCCCATCCATACCATGATAAAACAATTTGAAACTGCCTCCGATACACCTAGCCTTGCTCCCCTTCCATCTGGTCTCTTGCACACACAGTATACCAACCTTCCTTCGGTCCATCATATCAGCTAGCTCTCTCCCTATACCAGTCATACTGCCAACATTCAAAGTTCCGACCATCACTATCATAGTCCTAGCCTTTACCTGCCTTTGGGCATGCCTTCCCCCTCTTGGATATATAGAACTTCAATGATATACGCAAGCAGAATTCCTGGCAAATAGAATCTGATACTCTAAGCAAGCAGACAACAGCCAACCACAAATGCCGGGGAAGGCATAAATGCACCTTCTTGTTATTCTGATGCAGTTACCATTGAGCATTTACTATAATGTAAGTGGTGTGGTAGTGAGACAGAAGACAAAAGCATAGCATGGTTTGATCACCACTAAATAAAAATAGTACATATGAAACATCTACTGCTTCATTTTTACCTTTATTATTTACATCTTGTATGCAGTCCTGTTACAATCCTTTGCGCCACTTAGCTGGTCAGACACATTGCTCTACTACTTACGTTGGAACTGTTGAGCTACTCAGTGATAGCCAAATTGCAGAGATCCACTCAGTGCGCAGGATTTATTTATTCATGTATTTATGTATGTATTTCCATTTGTTTGCTGGGAAAGTCCCTCTGGATAAACAAGCTCACTTTCAGCAGAGGCCCAGGGAGAAAAGCTCCATAAGAAAAAATTACAGTCATACATATGCAACATACAGAATACTCAGGTAATATTTAGCTGCATTACATATAAAGCTCCCTGAGAAATATTTGCAATAGTACTTACACAACATACAGAATTCTCAGGTAACTTTAGCATTACATACAAAGTGACCATGAATAAAGCAGATAATTATGAAATAAACAAGTATATTTTGAAGCAACATAATCAGCTTTAGGTGCAGTGAAGTAGCAGTAAATTATGTCAGATATAACGTATATGCATTTGTCACAAGAAGAGTACAAGACAGAAAAATAAGAGAAGAGAAAGTCTATGGCATGTATCTGTACATAGGAGAGGTAGTTTAGGAGTAATTTAACCTTGGGATTAGCGGGGTCATAGCCGGGAGTTAAGAATGAACATACAGAATTTTAAGATACAACTGGAGTAAAGAGCACTTCCTGCTTTGCTGTGTGTTTTGTGAAAAGATCAGAGATAGTTTTCAGTAGAGCTGAGAACTTTATTGGTGGACTGGAGTTGTAGTATACAGCTTAAAGCAGGGCAAGGTAGGGTATTTTTTTCAGGGTGAGATACTAATCTGTGTACAAACTGAAGTTAAGAGTTGGTGAGGAAGTGAGGCAGCTCAAAGTAATTCAAGTGCCTGGGAGCAATACAGTGATGTGTGATGTCTTATGCATAGCAAATAGGTTCATAGGTTCATAGGTTCATACTAGGCTATCTGCCCGAGGGCATTTACAAACTATACCCATTATTTTGCTGTGCCTCTGTTGAGCAGTGACACTGAGGTAATCCCATCCATTGGTCAAGATTTCTCTTGAACAAGGCCAGCGAGGTGCTCTGCCTCACATATACCGGTTATACCAATGCTATAACAAAATGTGACATTTTGTTATAGCATTGCTATAGTTTAGTTGCCAGGGTTGACCAGAGGTTAGTATAAATAATACAGATGTTAGCATGACATGTTAACAAAGCACCTCAAAACAAGGAAGTAGTAATGCGTGGTGTGAAACATGTGTACTACCAGGTTATCTTGTCACAAAGCAGTGTTAGCTCTAAACAGCCTGCAGAGTCACTGGTTTTGGAGTGTATCATTTCAGTTTTTGTCTTCTGGAAACTTCTACCTGGCATTTTAATAAAATATACTGGTAGGTATCCTGCATGTAAAACAAATACAGCCAATCTGCTTATCAATATCACCAGAAGAAGTTTCTTACAAAGACAGAATGCAACTGTTATGTACAGAATAAAAGTATTCATTTTTTGGTCTGAAATGGGACATATGCCTTTCGTGTTATGTTTGTTTGTTTATTTGTTTGCTTGTTTATTTAACTTTGTTGACCAGGTAGCTGTTTCATTTAGATGTATTTCAGATTCAGTCCAGGTATAAAAACAAATACATATAATTATATCGGACATAACGTACTGCTACTTCACTGCATCTAATACTGATTATGTTGCATGAAGTTATGGGAAAAAGTAGTGGAAGCTAGGTTAAGAAGGGAGGTAATGATTAGTGAACAGGAGTATGGTTTCATGCCAAGAAAGAGCACTACAGATGCGATGTTTGCTCTGAGGATGTTGATGGAGAAGTATATAGAAGGTCAGAAAGAGTTGTATTGTGTCTTTGTGGGCTTATTGAAGGCATATGATAGGGTGCCTAGAGAGGAGTTGTGGTATTATTGTATGAGGAAATCAGGAGTGGCAGAAAAGTATGTAAGAGTGGCATAGGATATGTACGAGGGTAATGTGCCAGTGGTGAGGTCTACAGTAGGAGTGATGGATGCGTTCAAAGTGGAGGTGGGATTACATCAAGGATCAGCTCTGAGCCCTTTCTTATTTGTAATGGTGATGGACAGGATTTTAGACAAAATCAGACAGGAGTATCTGTGGACTATGATGTTTGCAGATGACATTGTGATCTGTAGTGAGAGTAAAGAACAGGTTGAGGAGACCCTGGAGAGGTGGAGATATGCTTTAGAGAGGAGAGGAATGAAGGTCAGCAGGACTAAGGCAGAATATATGTGCGTGAATGAGAGGGAAGATAGAGGAATGGTGAGGATGGAGGGAGTAGAGCTGACAAAGGTGAGTGAGTTTATATACTTGAGATCAACAGTTCAGAGTAATGGTGAGTGTGGAAGAGAGGTGGAGTGGGTGGAGAAGAGTGTCAGGAGTGATTTGTGACAGACGGGTACCAGTAAGAGTGAAAGGGAAGGTCTACAAGATGGTAGTGAGACCAGCTATGTTATATGGGTTGGAAACGGTGGCATGGATGAAAAGACAGGAGTCAGAGATAGAGGTGGCAGAGTTAAAGATGTTAAGATTTGCACTGGGTGTGACAGGATTAGGAATCAGTATATTGGGTCATCTCAGGTTGGACGGTTTGGAAACAAAGTCAGAGAGGTGAGATTGCATTGGTTTGGACATGTGGTGAGGAGGGATGCTGGGTATATTGGGAGAAGGATGCTAAGGATGGAACTGCCAGGTAAGAGGAAAAGGGGAAGGTCTAAGATAAGGTTTATGGATGTGGTGAGGCAGGACATGCAGGTGGTTGTTGTGACAGAGCAAGATGCACAGGACAGGAAGAAATGGTAACAGATGATCCGCTGTAGTGACCCCTAACAGGAGCAGCCAAAAGAAAAAGAAAGAAGTCCAGGTGTAAAAACTGAGTAATGGCAGAAGAGAAGTTTGCATAGCATTTTACAAGTGGCAAAGATGAAGCAGACATACACCAAAACTATGCAAATATACAGTGGAATTAAGACAGTTGCAATACAAATGATAATATTAAAAAAAAAAAACAAGAAAGAGAAGAAGAATGTAAAAACAACCACACAACTGCAGAGCATATTATATACACAAAATGAGGTACGAGGAAAAAAAGAGGGATTAAAGGAGTTTGGGGAAGCAAGACTGTTAGGTTCTATTGAAAGGAATGGCAGAAATGTTAAACAGGGGAGAGGTACATGACTAAAGAATCTGATAATATTGATGAGTAGTTAACAAACTGTTTACAACACGTGGCACACCCACACCAGTGAGGACTGATAATGAACCACCTTTTAACTGCCCTTTAGTCTGATGCAGGCTGTTAGTGCCAAGAGACTGCAAGACATTGTAATAACCCACAAAACTTGTGTGCATCTCAGTGTTGAAACTACAACAGCCAGCCTGTTATTCAAAACAACTTAAGGAACAAGGTAGCATGTTTGTACAGACTGACAGAGAGCAAATGAAGATGTCAGAAGAAGAGAACAGAAGGAGGAGAGCAGTATGAAAAGACATTATATGATGCCAAAACAAAGCCAGAAAGTATTCATTTACAGGGAACAGTACAGATGTGTAAAATCTTATCATAACAGTAGATATCTTTCTCTTCACTGTTGCAGCATTTCTTAAGAAGGAATGTCCCTGGGCAGCCCGTCACTCGGCCAGTATGGATAAACTTTGAAAAGGATCTTGTTTGCACTGTATGTCACATATATAGACACAACTACCCAGAACTGAATTGCCCCAGAAGAGAACAACTGTCATAAGACAAAGGAATCCATGCACATCCGGAAGGAAAAAATGCAGAATAAACAGGAGGGGTTTTGGAGGGAGGAAGCAAATACTGCAACAAGGACATCTACTGTTATGGTAAGATTTTTCACAACTATACTATGTCCTTCTATATCAGTGTTACAGTATTCCTTAAAGAAGGGAGAGAAAAAAAGCTCAAGATACAGAATGGTAGTTGGAAGGCTGAGAATAGGTTTTCTTGGAACCTTTAAGAAATTGTTTGACCTCAAAAGGAGGAGTCAAGGACAGACAAGCAGAAATGGCAGACAAATGGAACTTCACAGAAGAATACGCCAAGCCAGACTGGAACAACATGCACAAATAAGAGAGGGGCAGAGGGACCCCCACTGAAAATGGGTCCTGGTTACAGGCATGGTACCAGACCAAAAATCTTTTCCATTTGGGCATATATGATTTTCTGGTTGAGGGTTTATTTGCCTCCTGTAAAACCCTAAGCATGTCCTCAGAAAAAAGGTGCCTGAAAGGGATCAAAACCTGATCATCCACAACGTCAGTTGGAGAGTGGACAAGTGAGGATGGATGAGAGACCCATTGTCCTGTGTGAGGAGATCCAACCGGTGATGATTGCCCCTGGCCAGATGCCTTAAGAGGACTCCAGGTAGTGATGAAAAATACAAGTACAAAAAAATAAACTTTGAAAAATAAAAAGAAAAAATAACCCCAATGGGACACATATCTGGTGTTGCTAAAAAGTCAGAACACCAACAAAATATTCAAACCAACTGGCAAAAATGACATTCGAACTGGTGGCAAAAGAAGTTCTAGGTAGTTACGTTCATATGTCCCTTTTATGCCCTATGTTCTGTGCGAGCAGTATAAATGTGACATAACTATTCAAACAAGATAATTTTCAAAGCTTATCTATACAGGCCGAGTGACAGGCTTCCTGGGGCAGGACATTCCTTCTTTAAGGAATATGCAACGGTGATATAGAAGGACATTAACTGTGCTGGTGAAAAAGGAACAGCAACACAAGCATAACATGCTATTCAATCCACAGCCTTAATACATATAGGAAATGAAATGGTCAGTAATTATTCAAACAAAGGGGAGAAACACTGTCACCAGAAATTCATTTTTAAACCATGCAATAACAGTAGTAGTACCAAATTAAGTAGTTTCCAGTATGAAGTAATTTACAAAATTTTACAGCAAGTGACAATTCCACTGAAAGATTCTCTTATAGTCAAAAGCCTTCACCAAGTAGGTCCGTCAGATCTAAAAGATGTTTGCTCATCTGTCACATGAATTAACAAATGGCTAGTGAAAGGTGGAAGCCAAGTTCCTTTTCTTTAAAAGATCTATTTGAGACAAACTCTACTCTGCTAGGCAGTTCCACTGAATTACCCTTAGTTGGTTACATTTGTGGAGTCTCAGTAGATCAGGCAATCAGATCCAAGATCCCCTATGCAGTGGGTTAGAGTCGTCTCAGCCAAGATGTCTGCATGGTTAGGTGAAACTAAAAAAGTTTGAAGGAATACTCTTGCACTCAGAAGGGAAAACTGTTGGTTCTTTAAACCTGGAGAGGTTGAAGAGGGAGTATCCTAACCTAAAGAAAGAAGTGTTCTGTACGCAAATCATTACCTGACTTTAAATAATAAGGTTCTGTAACTTTTCTTTAGAGTTTTGTGGTTCAAAAAATGCTGTTAAGATGTTTGCTTGATTTGATTTTTCAAAATAGCGGGCTATGAAAGTTTTAACTTATGATGGCCTATATTTTTATTATGCACTTGTGAAACGTTAAGCTGTGTAACACATTCACAGCATTCATGCATTTATGCCCATATTCAATGATGTCTATACAGGCCGAGAGTTGGTCAGCCATCTCAAATATAGTGGGCTACAGTGATTTGTTGTAGACCAAGTCCCCGCACATGTCATCAAATAGACTTCATTCCTCCTATCAGCATTTCCTCATGGGATTCTCTTACTTTGTCACAATATGATATACATATCTTGGGTGTTTAAATAAAGATACTCAAAGACCTGGAAGCAATGTATTTGTATTGCAGTGCAGTAAATTATTTTAGAGTAAAATGGATCTTTATTTGTGCAGCTATGACTGCACCTGCAGGTGCCTATCTAACTACTACTTCTGCTGCATACGCTGATGCTGCTGTCAGGTCATCATCTGTGCTTGCCCCTGCTTTACTTTCATTTTTGGATGTCTTTCAGGTTATCCAAATGAATCAGCTTCCTTCAAAATTAATGCCGAGCAATGCAAGTTCCAACAGCATCATTAATGTGAGCCTCAAAGAACTATGTGGTGTAGTGGAACAGATAGCTTGCAGAAGGTCATAACCATCCTGTCTTAATTGTTAAAGTCTCCAAAGCCTGTTGCTTATCTTTGGCTACTTCATATTGAGTATATTATTGGAAAATGCTAAAATACAGGCTTTGAGTCAATTTTCTTCAAGAATCTGCAGGTGGATGACACAGATGCGTCTTGGTTCATATTAAGGTGCATTCTTTCTTTGTTCCAGAGATATCTTAGTTCTCCAGCTTACTTTCCATCTGCAGAGCCCTTTCTGTAGAGTCAGCACATTATCTCTCTGTCCATGTTGGGCTTCTGTAGAGTGCTCCGGTTTCCTCCCAGATCCCAGAGGTATGCTGTATGTGCGTTTGTGTGTGTGTATGTGTGTGTGTGTGTGTGTGTGTGTGTGTGTGTGTGTGTGTGTGTGTGTGTGTGTGTGTGTTTGCATATATATGTGTGTATATATATATATATATATATATATATATATATATATATATACACACACACACACACATATATATATATATATATATATATATATATACACACACACACACATATATATATATATATATATATTGATAGATATATTGATAGATATATACATATAACGTTGTATGACATTGAATGCATGCAATGGTTTGGTGCCCTGTTCAGGATCACTGTCACACTCTTGGTAAATGCTGGGTTAAATTCTAACCTCTATGTAACCTTGAGTTAGATTAAGCATGTAACATGAAAATGAATGAATGACTTAGATTGGTTCTGATGACCTGCACTATCCTGTATTTGTCAATGTCCCCACTACGTGGAGTTACTGATGTATTTTCTTTATATAAGACTAAACATCATAAACTGCCTCACTTCCCACCTCACACAAGACCAAGTCATAAAAGCACTATAAAAAGCTAAAAATACTGTATCGGTGGGTCCTGACAATATCCCTGGATGCATCTTAAATAGCATGAAGCACGATTCAGCCACACCACTAGCAGCATTGTTCAACCTCAGCCTCCATACAGGTTTTGCACAAGCAAATAAAGGTCATCTACAGTCATTCCCCTACATAAGGGAGGACATTCCAGAGACCCAGGGAATTATGAACCCTAAAATCTGAACAGCATCATATGCAACGCCTTGGAAATACCTACCATAGAACTAAATCAATAAGGACATAGAGAACCTCGAAACACTGGACCCATCTCAGTTTGGATTCATCAAGGGCAGGTCATGCTTAGTCAAACTGGTGGGCTTTTTTGAAAAGGTCACTAAGAATGGATGAAGGTAAAAAAGAGTACACACAGCAAACCTCAACCTGTCCAAAGCGTTTGACACAGTCCTGCACTCAGGCAAATTAAAAAAGCTAAATCAAGTAAGAATAAGTCCTTATGTCACCCAATGGATTGCCAACTGGCTCATAAATAGGACCCAGGAAATCAAAGCAGGGGAAGTTTACCTCCACTAACAGACCAGTCACCAGTGGAGTCCCCCATGGTTCACGTGCTGGGATCTCTCCTGCTTGGCATATATTTCTCTGAAGTAAAAGCAAATATCAAAGGGCTCTGGCTGACTAAGTTTGCAAATGCCTTAGCCAGCTTGCAGAAAGATTTATCCAAATAAATTACTGATGCCAAAATCATGGACTGAAACTAAATGCCAAGAAATGCATTATGATATCCTTTGGGAAGTCCTCTACCCCAAGAAGCTACCACATCAACACTACGCTCCTAAGAGTTGACCCAGTTATTCTGGATTTGGGAACTTATATGGACAGTGACCTAACATTCATCCAACATGCTTCCATTGTAAGAAAGTCCTCCTATATTGCAGCTTTTAAACTTGTGTCTAGATCTAGGGATATCACTGCCCCCCTTTGCTCAGCCCTCATTAGGCTAATCATTAAGTATAATGCCCCTTTGGCACTTGTCTATCCCGACAAATGCAACAACTGGAACACCCACAGATATCCATTACTAAAGGATAGAATTCCTAAACAATGTGTCCTACATGGACCAACTCAAAGCACTGTTACTATAATCAGTATCCTCAGATTGCTAAGAAGTAACCTGTATCTAGCATGCAAGGCATTCTCTGACCCAATACTTATGGATTTACTGCATATCAATAAGTCAAATTGCATCAGAAATAGGGATCTAAACCTCTTCTGCAACATCAACAGAACAGTTTGGAGGGACAGTTATATCTCACAGTAGATATGGCTGCTTTAGAACAGACTCCCCATCCACATAAAACAAAGTTCATCCCTGTCCATATTCAAGCACAACCTGGATCTATGGATGGGAAACAGAAAAATTTACCCCAGGACTGCATCCTGTCCTACTAATGGACATAAGCAGCTCCTAAATGCTTTATCCCATGCATGAGTACCCTCAGATTATCTATGGTATGATCCCAGTTATTCTCACTAGGGGCAATATATAATTATCGACCATGGGATGGGAAAGGTTAATATAACACCAACTGGGATAGGGTAATTCAAGCACCAAAAGGGAAACTTAGAATGGCCTAAAAGGGCAGCTAGCCTTGTACTTGTGAACCTGTAAGTATTCTCAGCCTATAACAAAGATTTTCAGTGCCATATCTTGGCATGGTGTGCTCCTGTACAACTCAGACATAACACGTTGCTGTACTGGTCTCTAATCATAACACAGCAGTGACTGTTCTGATATGGATTTCAGTCTTATCTGATTCATTTACAAAATGCCAAAATGGCATCTGGCATTAAAATACTAATGAATGAACTGCAGAATGACGCAGGAACGATAGCAGCTAAACTGAATTTCAGCTTTGCAGTTTAATAATGTAATCCAGGTTGGCGACAGAGAAATCTAAAACATGCACAGGTATGCACCTTAGCTGCTGTATAACAAACCATTAGGAAATGCAATAAATTATAAGTACACCTCTGGCTCACATCAGGGTTGCCACCTTTTCAAATGGGCAAAGTGGGACATTTTTGGTACAAACATCAGATTTTACAGGCCGACATATACCCACGGTCAGTACAAAGTTAGAACTTAAAATTTTTGCATAAATAAAAGCTTATTCTTGTAGCATTTTAGTTGCTTATTCTGTTTCTTATAACATTTACATATTTTAGATAGAGAATAACTGTTTTATGCAACTATTACATAAACTATAGGAAATAATTTTGTCCTAAAATCTCAGGACATTTGCCATTTTTACAATTTTTTGTCAGGACACAACTGCCGAAAGAGGGACTGTCCCTCGCAAAGTGGGACAGGTGGTAACCCTAGCTCACATATGACAAGAATCCAAACAGACTTGAAATGAAATAATGGAAAATGATGCTGTAATGTCTTAGGCAATAACCAAATGCATGGTTCAATTAACTGATGGAGGTTTTGTCAGGTACACTTTTATTTTTAATTAGTGTTTTTGTGTGGTACAGTAAACATTATTAGAAGTAATAAAGACTTCACAGACACAATTTTTACTTTTGCCAGTAAGTTGAGGTAAATATTTCTCAATATAAATGTGATTTTGACACCAAATTGTATATGACTGAAATATGTATGTATGAAAATAAAACCTTTAAATCTATATTAGGACCTTCTAATTCTGTGGGTATTTAAGAAAGGGAAAAAAGCAAGTCCCAGCTGTACAGTGATTGATGTCTGTCAGCATCTGGAGCTTCTAGGTCAATTTCATTGAAGTGACAGCTCTTCCCTTACAAAGGCAAAACAGCTTTCTTCAAAATACAGCAGTGTTATGGTTTCCTGGTGAACTGATGGCAGGGTGCCATGTCTTACATGATTTTATAAGTAACAAAGGTACTGGTACCTTCATAAGTGTGAGTCATGAAGCTGAAAAGATGTAGTACATGTCACACAGTAAAAGTGAGTTTTACACATCATCCCGTTATGTACTATATAAATCTCGACAACTACTTTTTGCTGTAGCAGTTATATAAAATTATTTAAAATAGTACTGTTGTGTTAATATCAAGCAGTGTTCTCAACGAGTGTTTTGTAAGAGGAGGAATAATAAGTGTGTGTGTGGGGGGGTGAGAAACACAGATACTGGCATAGCTATGACCTACTGAAAATCCATCATATTTTGCATTATAACTAGATAACTAACGGGTTATTATGGCAAACTGCAATCAAATTTCCAAAGCAAAAAAGTGCAAGTCGCATAGGCAACTACTGCATCCAGGTGATTAAGTTTATAAACTCCACAGAGGTTTGTAATCAACCATATACCTCAAGAGTGATAACAAAGTTGTTAATTGTTACACAGTAAAAACTGCAACATATTCATGTCTTGTATACTGAATAATCAATATAAGAGATGTAAGACAAACAGGAGAAAGTGATAGAATAGCTGTAAGAACATTTTGTGTTATTATGTCATGCTGTTAGTGCTTTGAAGTCTTCTACAACTGAACTGGTACAGGGTCAACAGTTATTACATGGTTATGAAAGAGATGTGAACATGACGGAGATCTTGCTCACCTGTTAGAAGAATAACAACTGCTGCTTCAGTGTCATACAATGCTGACTGCTTTCATTTGTAACTCAGAAAGTGCTAGCACACCTATAGATTTACAGACACACTAAACATACCAACTCAGCAATAACAAGTGCCCATCCAACCCCCCCACAGCTCAGCATTATATTTCTGACAGTTTCATCATATAATGCAGGGCAGCCCCATTAGCTTGTGTACTTAAGGTGAAGTGCATACACAGTGCAGTCATGCAGGTATGGTGAAAGGAGACTCAATTACAAAAGTAAATGTCTATAATCGGATGCATATGGGCACTACAGCTACCAAATGGATGTATGACAGTGTAGCAGTGGCGCAGCTGATGGGCGGTACATATGCAAATGTATAAATAACAATGCAGTGGTGCAGCTGATGGGCGGTACATATGCAAATGTATAAATAACAATGCAGTGGTGCAGCTGGTGGGCGGTGCATATGCAAATGCATAAATAACACTGCTACTGCAGTTCAGAAACAGCCAGCCTGTGGATCACAGCCACATAGAATAATGAAATTGCAAAAAAGTTGCTGAAGTTTACGTTCATTAAGAAATCCACTGGAGTGATATAAAAGCATTGTTTATTTTCATACAGTCAGACCTTCAACAGACACACATTTAATAGGAGGCGGATTACTGTTCTGTCATTCCTGCAGCAAATGTTTGCCTCTACTGCAGTAACACAGCAGCACTGAAACTACACGGAGGCACATCCATACAAAAACACATAAACGCATAAACCTCACATACAAACCACACAGTCTCACTCAGACATACACAAACACAGATGAGACAGAGACACACACACACACACACACACACACACACACACACACACACACACAGATATACACACAGACACTTGCTCATGGAGATGTACACAAACACACACACACAAACACTCATACACACAGACTCACATATACCCTTAAGGAGATGCTCACATGCAAACACAAATATACACAGGCAGACACATACACAGACACACAAATGTTCCCCTAAGAAATAAACTTTTCATCAACCTATCCTGGAAATCTGTTCTGTGGTTATTCATGAAGGCAGTCATGAATGCTGACCACCCCCCCCCCTCGCATGCACACACACATACACACACATACACATACACACACACACACATACACACACACACACACACACACACACACAGACACTTGCTCATGGAGATGTACACACACACACACACACACACACACACACACACACACACACACACACAAACACTCATACACACAGACTCACATATAACCTTAAGGAGATGCTCACATGCAAACACAAATATACACAGGCAGACACATACACAGACACACAAATGTTCCCCTAAGAAATAAACTTTTCATCAACCTATCCTGGAAATCTGTTCTGTGGTTATTCATGAAGGCAGTCATGAATGCTGACCACCACCACCCCCCCTCGCATGCACACACACATACACACACACACACACACACACACACACACAAACACTCCCTACTTTGTACAGTGCAAAGTGCCACTGATTTGACAAAAAGAAGAGACTGCAATGTATTTAGCTGAATGGGTGTTGCACATCCTTTCAAATGATGTCTAGACACAGGAAACATGTGAACAATAGAATGCAAAGGAACAGAGTATCCAGCTATTAGATGAGATTGTATTTAAAGACACACTTGAGTTCCAGACATACAAGAGACCATCTGAAAGCAGACTGGGAGAGAGCTAAGGAATGACTTCATTCCACCTGTCCATTTCCAAAGTGTTGAAATCCAAAGATGTCTAATAATGTCTGCAATGAAACCAGTCTACTATGCTCCTACCCCACCACACTCTGAATTCCAGACTGAGGATCCACAGCTTTGGGCCACAATGCACCACGTGAAATGAATGATGTACTGACCAGTTCAGTATATGATTTACATCACATTAAAACTGCATTGAGCCATTGCAGACAGATGTGCAGTTCTGTCTGGGAATCAGGTGTCTCTGCATTCTGACAGCATGGCAACCTGCATGCTGGCCTTAGTATACCATTGTCTGATCTCTTCACCACAGAAAATTCCACAGCATCACCGAGATCAGCATGTTTTTCCTGCACTACTATCTGTTTATTCTGTCATTAAATAGTATGCTGTTCAAACAAAAGCCACATATGGGACAGAGTCCTACTTGGCAAAGAGCTGTTGTTATTGTATGCAAGTGTTTCAAAAGGCTCATATCAAGAGAAAAGTATATCACTGATATCTAAGCCATGGGTCAATTTCATGCAAAGTTTTCTCTGGAAAAAATAACCACTGAAACTCTTTGTGACCTGTGATATTTGAGCTTCTGGGTCACATTTGACCCTCTGGTGTCGTTTTTGTCTACTTTTTTCTTACTGCTAGTTATGAAAGCACTCAGTTTTGCTAAAGAAGCATTAATCCTCTGATTCCATTATTTCCAAATACAAAGAAAGGAAAGATCATACGACTATAAAATTTAACAAAAACATTCCACGTAATTTCCTTCAGAAACCTTCAGGTGTACCTGGAACAAAAGAATATACTTTTCCTGCTTTTGGAAAATACATTGTGCCTTAAAATTATGTCCTCTAGAGTGAGTTATTTATTCATTCATTCATTCATTCATTCTTTCATTTATTTTAACAGGAGAATGCAAGTCTCATAGCATAACACTTTGTAACATTTTCTAGAAACAGTAACCATGAAACAGACAGAATAACAGTAGCTGCCAACTGTCTTGCAGAAGTAATGAAAGTTCAACACTTACACAGTGTGGCTTCCAGAGCCCTGAAATTCAAAGATCAGCTGGATGCTCTTACCTAGACAAAAATGGTCTATGTGTAAAATATGTTTCAAAATTTCTGCTGGACCCATGGCTTGAGGGATGGCCTGAAGGCAAGAATTCTCACAGGACTTGCATGTACAACTCAAAACTGAAAGGCATCCTGGAAACACACAGTTCTAGGGAAACAAGGCATGCCTTATATGTTAACTTGGATAGTAATGTACAGCATTATTTAAGAATTATTAAACAAATGTTCTAGTTTCCTTATTATTACAACTTACCCATTCTTTCTGTGTAGGTCCATATGGTTTTCCATTGACAACAGTAAACTATATAACAAAATGTAGAGCTTCCTCTCCAAAACAATGCATTATGCCATAAAATATGAGAATGACTTTTAGTATATATGTGCCTGATCCTCATTTAAAGTGAAAAAAATCTGTTCTGCAAAGACTTTTTACCTGCACTAGACCAAGTGCCAAATAACCAAGGAACTCATTTTCTGATGTCATTGACTGGACTTTTGTAACTTGCTAAACTATGAATTGGTTCAGTACATTATTTTTGATTATACCATGATCCCCCCAAAACGTGCACGCTGATTGGCCAGCGTGCCCGTTGTAAATCGAGTTATACTAATGGAAAAAGGTCCGGTCGCCCGGACTTTTTTCCATTAGTATAACTCGTTTTTTTTAAACACTGTCTCGCTATGTTAAATGGGTTTAACATAGCGAGACAGCTTTAAAATAAGCAACGGAGATCTCCGTTGCTTATTTTAAAGCTGTCTCGCCATGTTAAACCCATTTAACATAGCTTGCAGTGTTTACAACGGAGAAAGCAAGATCTCCGTTGCTTTTATGTCTCGCTATGTTAAATGAGTTTAACATAGCGAGACAGTTTGAAATAAGCAACGGAGATGTCCGTTGCTTATTTTAAAACTGTCTCGCTATGTTAAACTCATTTAACATAGCGAGACATAAAAGCAACGGAGATCTTGCTTTCTCCGTTTTTGCTCACAGCTCTGATGTACTGCGCAGGCGCAGTACATCAGAACTGCCGGATGCCAGACATCTGCAGAAGGGCAGTAAACAGGCATTATACTATGCCATTATTTAAGAAAAGTAACAGTTTCTTTTCTTAAATAATGTCATATAATAGCAATAATACGCCTGGGTGTGGTAATGCTAAATTTACCCACGGTTGGCTTTGTTTGGTCCCTCGGGCTTCGCCCTCGGGACCAAACCACGCCAACCGTGGGTAAATTTAGCATTACCCACACCCAGGCGTGGGTTATTGCTATAATATAGACTTGTACACAGATTGCATGCAGTGGCAGATGTGTTTTTCAGAACTGTGGTACCATCATAAGTAAGCTTGTTAACATTTTTGACATTTCAGAAAGTATTAAGAATATGTTACAACAGTACAACTATTTCATGCATTCATTTATTCATTTTTTTCATTTACACTCTTGGTTGTCATATAAGAGATTCTTGATACCTATCCCAGCACTCAGGGAGTTTAACACAAATCCCAGATTTAGCATTCCATCTCAGGATGATCACACACACACACACACACACACACACACACACACACGCATGCACGCACGCACGTACACGCACACATACACACACACACACACACACGCACGCACACGCACGCACGTACGCGCACACGCACACATACACGCACACACACACGCACGCACACACGCACGCACGTACACGCACACATACACACGCGCACGTACGCGCACACACACACATACACACACACACGCACGCACGTACGTGCACACGCACACACACACACACACACACACAAATGCACACAGGCAATTCAGATGCCTGCCAATTCCCCTACCTGTACCTGCATGTTTTTGGGATGCAAGTACAAACTAGGCACACTGATGAAAATGCATGTGAACTCAGAAAGACCATACAGACTTTAAGCCAAAACTCACTGACTGCAATCCGTAGCACAGAAACAAACTCCATGAGTGAATGGTGCTAAGCACTTCATCACTGCACTCCAATTCAGTTTAATTGATTGCATATGCAATAAAATTAATATTTAAATTCTAATTACTCAGAAGATACTAATGGTAGGTCATAATGATGAAATGGCATTCCATATCCATGTTTGTGTCAAAGGTTTTGTACAGAGAAATATAGCTTTTGCACTAAAGGAATATATAAATAGGAGATTGTGGTGGAATTCCCTCATGAAGTTGCAAAGTTCTTTCACCAGTGGGAAAAAAAAAAGTTGTATGCTTCAGTCATGATATCTATTAGGAACGTTTTGAAGAAATAGCATTTGGTGAAGGATGTTGTACTCTTGCAATGCATAAGAAGTTTACTTATATTATTCCAAACCACATGTGCCTTACTTGGTGAAAACAGCTCTCCTGGTACTGATAGGACAGATAAGAATCAGGCAGTTATGTCAGACTTAGCATTGTTGCCCTATTCTCAAGACATTGTTTTTGTCTAAATGAATAATAGTTACAATAATTCATAGGCTGAATTGTGAATACCATGAACATTCTGTTCAGGTCAACATTATGTTGTAAAGAAACAGAGCCTTCTGACTCAGTCAATATTCCATGCACCTATAGAGGACATGAAACAGTTGCTTGAGGACCAAATGAGGCCCAGAATGGCATTTATATTTATGCAAATAGAGTTTTATGAGAACAGCTATCCCCCTTTCCCTCGTAAGTGGCCATTTTTCAAAACATGGGACACCTTTCAATACTCTAATATTTTAATATTTTAACATTTTAATTTTTTTAAATTTTAGAATACCTTATACTCACACGGGGTTTTTTCCGCTATTGTTGATTTGAGTACTTACAACCGTCTTACACGTGGACATTAAATCAGTTTATTTAGCGACTGTATTTGTTTGGATTTGCATGAATGTGTTTTAATAGTAACCTTCGCACATTTATATATTTTTTTCCTATTTAAGGAAACCTGTTTTATGTACGACAATACATTCCAGTCTACTTTTGAATTTGTCTTGCCTATGTTTAGGGCTTGTCCGTTGTTTACTGTTTAAATACTTTAAACCCCGGTAACTGAAAAAAGCACCAGGGCTTTATATGAATAGAAATTTTTGTTGTTGTTTGCAAAGCAACGCTTGCAAGGGACGGTAACTATGACAACCATTACCAGGTGAAGATTATCATTTATCACCTTAACTAATGGTGGGTGCTTAGTGTACCTGGGAACATTTTGAGTATTTAAACTTTGTGCTTATGTTAAGCATTGTCTTTTTGCTTCTGAAGAAGTTGGTTTACTATTTACTGACGAAAAGTGTATTGTTATTGATCGCGCTTCAAGCATATTAAAACTATTCGAATTTCAACGAAGAAGGGGCCTGGAGCCTTATTTGCATTTGTTAGCTCTCCTGGTACTGATAGGACAGATAAGAATCAGGCAGTTATGTCAGACTTAGCATTGTTGCCCTATTCTCAAGACATTGTTTTTGTCTAAATGAATAATAGTTACAATAATTCATAGGCTGAATTGTGAATACCATGAACATTCTGTTCAGGTCAACATTATGTTGTAAAGAAACAGAGCCTTCTGACTCAGTCAATATTCCATGCACCTATAGAGGACATGAAACAGTTGCTTGAGGACCAAATGAGGCCCAGAATGGCATTTATATTTATGCAAATAGAGTTTTATGAGAACAGCTATCCCCCTACCCAGGGCATATTAATGGCCTCCTTTCCTGAAGACCATGTGACTTGGTATGGTCTCATGATCTGCCTCAGTTTGGTTTCTAGGTCCTGCCCTCTCAAGACTAACATTAAACGTCTCATGGGTAAAGAAGGGCACACTTTGGGGAAGATGAACCTATGCAGTTCATTGTATTCCTGCAAGCTTTCATGCAGGATAAATCTGTCTCTTAAATCTTGATTTAGAAATGCCTTCATAAGGGGATTCCTTGACAGCCTCATGTTCTTAGTAAACACAATACAATGCCGATGCAGGTAGTGGAGTAGGTCACTCTTTCATGTTATCATTCACGTTGAGTTTCTATTGGCAGCCTTTTGACCTAATTACTACCATAGTATAGGTGGCAAACCCAAAACAATGGCTTTCTTCCATATAATTGCACTGTGGGGAATGCAACTGCAGCCAGATGGTTTATATCTGTGCAATTAACTACTCCATGACCTTTTCACACCCATGTCTATTCATAACTGTTAATTTATAAGTATACAGTAAATAGTTCTTGTTTCCTTAAGTGACCAGCAGATCTTTGATTCAGACTTATGATGTGAATCCAATTAGATTATTTGCCTGTTGGTTAACTCCCATGTTTGTAGAATATCCAAGCTAGAATCTCATGTTATCAAGATAGCAGGAGTATTCACCAAATATTTATCAATTTCTAATTGTCAGTGAAGCCAGCTGACATAGTGTTTCAAAATATAAGGAGAGTTAATATGTCAATAACCTTGTAGTTGAAGTTCTATTACTTTCTTACTATAGATGCATAGGTTCATAGGTAGGTACTAGGCTATCGGCCCTGGGGCCTATACAAGCCCAGCCAAAAAGGTAATCTGGCTTTTGCCACCCAAGAAAATTATTTTCCTGTGCCACTGTCGAGCAGAGCCACAGAGGTGATCCCCGTGGTGAATTTCTTATTTCCCATCCAATCATCAAAATTTTTCTTGAAGAGTGCTAATGAGGAGCTTTGTTTGATATAGATAGGTAGTTTATTCCAGAGTATGGGAAGCCTCTGGGACAGGAATCTATCCTTCCAGTATGTTCTGTTTATTGTGGTGACAAAGTTTAGGTCCCCAGAGCGTGTAGCTCGGAGGGATTGGGATTTCTTTAAGTGGAGCATGTCCAACAGCTCTGGGTTTGACATAGCTTTGTATGTTAGGCAGAGATCACCTCTGAGTAGGCGATATACAACGGAGTAAAGCTGGAGTTTTTTGAGAAGGTCTGCATAGGGCATCTGTTTGAGGCCGGTAATCCTCTTTGTGAGGTATTTCTGCGGCCTTTCCAGTTGTTGTAGTTTTCTTGTGAGGTATATACCAAAAGGGGCATTGTACTCTATAATGGGTCTAATGAGTGATGAGTAGAGGGGAACAATGACCTCTTTTTTTCTGGATGAGAAACCTTTTGTGATGAGGTGTGCCACATAGAAGGATTTCCTGACTACTGTGGTGATGAGATTATGAAAGGAGAGACTACTGTCCACCTGTGTCCCAAGGTCTCTTGTCACACTTTCGGTGTTAAGTAGACTACCACCTATGTTGTAGTTCATGGGTACAGAGTTTTTACCAATGGGGATGACAATGCACTTTTTGGCATTGAGCTTGAGGCCATGGCTTTGATACCAGGCATCTGTCTCAGTGAGGCCCTTTTGTAGGATGTCCACATCGTTAGGAGTTTCGATTATGGCTCCTAGTTTGCAGTCATCTGCGAACTTTGTTAGCCAAAGACATTCTATGTTAGCCTGTACTTCAGAGAAGTAGATACCAAACAGGAGAGGACCCAGGACTGAACCCTGTGGTACTCCACTTGTCACTGGTCTGAAGTCGGATTTGGAGTCTGCTACTTTCACAGTGTGGGTTCTGTCAGTGAGCCAGTTGGCAACCCATCTTGTGACATAGGGATTTATACCTAGTTTACTGAGTTTATCTATAATTCCAGAGTGGGGGATGGTTTTGAAAGCCTTGGCAAGATCTAGATAGGCTGTGTGAACCACCTTACCCTTGTCTATAGCTTTGGTGACTGCTTCAAAGAAGTCAGTCAGGTTTAGCAGACATGATCTGCCTTTTACAAACCCTAACTGGGTAGGGTCCAAAGTTTGGAGATTACCAATGTCTTTGTTTATAAGTTCCATGATGATACATTCCATGGCCTTGCAGACCAGGCTTGTCAGGCTAATGGGGCGGCAGTTCCCGGGGTCCGTGGTGGCTCCCCCCTTGTGGAGTGGGATAACCGTCACTGTGCGCCATTCAGCAGGCACAAAGCCTGAGGTGAAGCTATGATTGAACATGGTACTTAGGTGGGGTGCGAGTTCGTTCTGTAGTTCGTGTAGAACGCAGCCTGGGATGTTGTCTGGTCCCATGGATGCTGTGTTCTTAGCTTTGGAGAGTGTGGTTTTTACCTGTGCAGCTGTGATTACAGGAACTTTGCATTCTTCCAGTATAGAGATGGGCTCTTTAGGGGGTGAGAGGGGGGTAAAGTTAGCACTGAACCTATCTGCCAGGATGTTGGCAATATCAGTTAGGTCTGTATATTTAGTGCCATTGTGCTGTAACTCAGAGCAGATCTGAGTGTTGCCACTGAGATTCTTGACATAGATATAGAATGCTTTGTGGTTGTCTTTAGAATCAGTAGCAATTTTGTTTTCGTAACCAGCTTTGAAGGATTTTATCAGGGATCACAGCTTCTTACTGAGGCTGTCCAAGGAGCTCCTCCACTCATGGGATTTTACTCTCTTTTGCAACAGTTTCTTGCTTCTGTTGTACAGTGTGTTTATGGCAGGGGAATACCAGACTGGCTTCCCTTTTTTGGAGAATAGCGTCTTGGTTCTATTTGGGATAGCACGATCCATGCACTCATGTAAGTGCTTATAAAGTGCAATCGTGTAGGATTCAGTAGTTGTAACTATACTGTCCATCTGCATGGGTGTCATGAAGTTCACCACTTCTGTCCTAAGAAGCATAAAGTTGGCTTTGGAGAACTTTTTCACCATGGTTTCCTTAATGGGGGGTGGGGGCAGGATGTGAATATCTAGAGTAATTAGCTTATGGTCGGATCGGACCAATGAGGCATTGACTTCAGGTGTGGAACACCGGTCACTCATGTTGGTAATGACTAGATCTAGGATATTCTTGCCCCTGGTGGGGGTGTGGATACGTTGATCCAGGACATTGGAGTTTATGAATTCCAGAAAGCATTGAGCAAAGGAGTTGGTACATGAGTAGTCTTCCCAGATAATGGTGGGGTAGTTGAAATCACCCATTATTAGGCTGTTTGGTTGAACCCTAATATTTTCCAGTACACCATGAAAAGAGGAGTGAGAATCCTGGGGCATGGTGGGTGATCTGTAGCAAGCTACAATTTGGATTGCAGTTTTGCCCAGAGTTAGTTGCACTTGGATAACCTCGGCTGCATTATGCTGATCAACTAGCCTGGAGGTGTGGATATCCTTAATGAATATGGACACACCTCCACCTTTGGTGTTCCGGTCCAGGTTACATGGCCGAAAAGTGTGGTATGAGTTATAGCCTGGTAGTGCAGGGGTGCTCTCTGGAGCCTTGAACCAGGTCTCAGTCACTGCACAGATATCGATGTTCTCCATTTTAAGGAGTGCCTTGAGTGAGTGCATTTTGAGATTTAGACTTTTAGCATTGAGTAGCATCACCCTCAGTTTTTGCTTGCCCGTTCCTGTTATGGTGGTGAATTTGTCATTTGAACCTTGCCTAAAAAAGGCACTATAGGGGCGGCAAGAACCTTAGCCAGTATCCGGAATCCCAGGGGTGACAGGTGCAGGCCATCTCTGGCAAAGTATCATGGTCTGTCGATCATGTCATCCCAGGCAGACAGATACTGGATCTCTTTAGAATGGCACCAGAAGCTTAGGCAATTGTTGAAGTCAATCATTTTGTCCTTGTACTGCGGCATCATTCTGGGTGATGGCAGAATGCTACTCAGGGCTAGGGTCATACCTGCCTGGGCTACAAGATCAGAGAGCTCTTCCATGTCTCTTTTCATGTAGTCCAGGGAAGTACGTCTCAGGTCGTTCACACTAACATGGACAATGAAAGAGTCATATTTGTACTTGTTGCAGAGTGACCTGAGTGCGTGGGTTATGTGGTGGATCCTGGCACCCAACAGGCAGCTGACAGTAACCTTCTCCTTGTTTAGCCTGGTGAGTGGGACATCAGTGTGCCTGACTATAGAGTCACCTATGACTAGTGTGTTGGGTATGTTGTTTTGCCTTATTGGCTGTGGTTGAGTGGCACACTGAGTCTGCGGGCTATGTGTCATTTGGGTTGTGTTGGGGGGTGGAGGTTGCTTGCATTTCTGCTTTGGAGGTCTCTGTTGCTTGAGCAGATCATTACTGAGAGCCTCCGCAAATATTTTTATGTTTCTATGTGTGGATTTTTGTGGTGTAGATTTAGTGAAACTATGTAATGAGTGTGATATGGTGCAAGTGTTTACCTTCCCCTCTTGACTGTTAAGTTCATTCTTGATTGGAGAGAGCTTTACCTTCAGTTTGGCTAGATAACTACATCTCTCACAGGTTGTAGTGTTGGGTGGTAGGAGGAGAGGGTTGTCTGTGTACATGAAGTAATTTCTACATTGCCCCAAGATGCCCAGATTCATCAGATAGGCAGGAGAGAACACTGGGAGCTGACCCTTGGACATGCCTGAATAAAAAACTATTTTCCTCTAGATAAGTGAGGAAAGTGAGTACAAGAGCTGTTTTTCTCTAAGCAAGTGAGGAGAAATCAAGACACACTTTTTATCCCCTCTAGAAAATTCAGGTTTAGATCTTCTGAATACTTTAATAGTGGAACGAAAGGAGTAGTTTATCTGGGGATATGCTTGAGTTGCCTCAGTTTTTACGTGGGCAAAACAGAAAGACAACTAAGGAGGAGAGTCTATGAGCATCTGTATGATGTTTCTAGGGGCAAAGAAAACTGCCTTTTTCAAGCATTCGCAAATTTGTGAGGATATGGATTTGAGGTTTTTGGTATTAGAACAGGTGGTACCAGATTTAAGAGAAGGGAAATGGGAAGCCAGACTTGAATATCGTGAGTTATTCTGGCAACTTAAACTAGATGCAGGTAGGGCCCCCGGGCTGAATGACAACATCAGCATCAGTAGTGTCTTGAAACTCAGAATGGCCCGGCTATAGTAACAAACCCTTATTGACACATAGGAGGGATATAGGGATGCATATTTTATCAGATGTTATGACAGGCTCATTATGGTAGTCATCTATATGGTTGGCATATCAATTTTGTGGATAGGATTTGATGTCATGACAGACTTACAATGGCATTTCTTTGCACCTTTGGTTGATCAATTATGTGGACAGCATTATGGCAAATTACAAAATTGATTTTAATGATTTGTTTTACAGACAGAGACATGTGGTTCGAAATGTAACAACATTTTCTGGTTTATTATTTATTGCCGCATCCAGCATTATTTTTTTAAATAATGGTTTTATGGCTTATAGTTAGACCAAAATGCAATGTATTTCACTTTAAATAAGGGTGGGGGTATTTTGGGTATGTGATGTATTTTGAATTATTTAATGACTGTGTTTGCAGCTACATTTCCACTTCTGAAGAAGCTCGGTATTGACCGAGCAAAAGCGCTTGAGATATATTGGTTTTGGCATTTTATTAGTTGGTTTGACTGTGGTTTTAACACATTAAAGTGTTTTGGATCTTACCAGCTTGTCTTCCTTTCTAGCAACCGGGTCCTGTGGCCATTGGGCAAGATGGTATCTCATGAGCTACTACTCTCTACTCTCTCCAACATCTCATTCTCACAACCAGCCTGCAACTGGTTCCACAGCTATCTACACGGATGCCAGCAATCAGTAATATGGGACGATAACATATCACCTCATCTCCCAGTTACTCTCGGAGTTTCCCAAGGGTCTATCCTTGGCTCTCTGCTATTCTCACTTTTCACTAACAACCTACATACTGGCACCACACAAGCATCTCTTATACAGTACACAGATGCCTCTATTATCATCTGCTCTGCCCCCACTCCACCAGAACTTACAACAAATCACACAGGAATAATTCTCTTCTGCAGAAAGCTTGCTATCCAATGCTCAGCTCCTACTCAACCCAAGTAAGACAAAACTTCTCCTGTTCCAACCTTCCAAAGCCACCCAAAACATCCCCACTTCAACATTCTTGCCAAAGACAATACCATCATCTCTCCATCAGAATACACAAAATTACTCAGTGTGGAAATAGACAACAAACTTAGATTTGACACCCACATATGTCTCACAATAAAAAAAGTTCACAAGAAACTTGGTGCATTATATCAAAGCCGCCAATTCCTAACCAAGGCAGCTAGAATCTCCATAGCCAATTCCCAGCTAATCTCCACCCTACTCTATGCATCCCCATACTTACCAACCTTAGACAGACAGACCTACACAAACTGGATGCTTGTTACAACAAAATTGCTAAATTTGCCAGTGGAACCTCCTACTGCAGCCATCACTGTATCTCCCTTAAAGAACTAAACTGGCTAGAACTCCCACAACTCCTTCACTTTAATCAACTCACTCTCGTTCATAAACCTATTAACCACCCCCTTAACATCCCTTCCCTTCAAACCCTTCTCCAACCCTATCACTCCACTAGGCCCCTAAGATCAAGCAACAAAAATCAACTCACTGTTATTAAACCCAAAAACTCATCAGGAGAAGCCATATTTTCATGTACCATATCTAAACTTTGGAACAATCTTCCACCCTCTATAACTACTCTACCTTCCAGCAGCCTTTTCAAGACTGCTCTCAAATTCCACTTAAATTTGCACTGGCTTTGTCCTTGTTCTAATCCAGACTAACACTCCCACCCTTACCCCCCCCCCCGCCTAGACTCTTAACCCAACTATATTGCCGCCACTACTAACCACAGTCAGAAATAGCTAGTTGTCTTTACATACTTTAACATCTTGTCTGACAACTTTGTTACTAATATTATAAATGACAAGAAACTATCTTAACTTGCAGCATTTTCTGTATATACTGGTAATAATCAATATCTTGTTACTGTATTAAAGCCAACACCTGTAATGTTGTTTACTATTGCTGCAACTTTGTATCTCTATCATGTACATGATGTGGAGCTTTTCTCCCCAGGCATCTGCTGAAAAAGGACCTGCGTCCAGTCAGAATTTCCTGGTAAACAAATGTAAATAAATAAATAAGAAAGTGAGATCAACAAGGTGAGCAACTTGAAATATCCAGAGTCTATAGATGTAAGGATCTCCCTTAACCCACGCAGAGGTTATCCTACTACCCCTACCTCAACTTGGATGCTAACATTTTTACAGCAAACACTGAGAAACTTAAAAGAGCAATTTTTTTTCCAGCTAGGTCTGTACTGATGAGACTCACAAAGTGTATTGATTCCAGTGAGCCACATATTTGCACTTTACAGTATACACAGGCACCACGTAATAATGCATTAGTGGCACTGGCCAATATAACACCTACATCAGAAGCCCCACCTACATAGCAAACCTGACAATATGAATTAATAACAGGTATGAATATTGAGGCCTTTTCAACTTCTAATAGCATGGTACATGAATGATGTTTAGCAGTTACAGAATTAGAAATCTTGGTCCTAATCATGGCCTACACAGAGTATAACAATGACCAATATGTCATAATCATTACATTTAATGTTCACACAAAAATACTAAGTTAGTGGACACTCCTCATTAAGGAACATTCACTCATGTGTATGTATTTAAAGTGTAAACTTTTTTAAGAACAGTACTGATGTTATCCGCCTCATTCACTAAAAAGACAGAAACAAAAATTAAATAAAACAGCTGTTTCTAGCAGGTAGCAGCCAAGCCCAAATTCCACCCCCTCACCTACCTGTTGTGACCACAGATTTTGTTTTTTTCTTTGGTTATCACCACTCAAGGTACAACAAAGAACATCAGATGGGAACTTCTATTAGTAAACACTTAATCAAAATGTACCCCTTATTTTTGCATCTTTGTAACACCCCTATCTGTACATGAATAGTCCATAACTCTAATATTACACTAGCACTGGTCTTATATGATACGTCAGGCCCTAGTGGCCTAATGGATAAGGCACTGGCATCCTAAGCCAGGGGTTGTGGGTTAAAGTCCCATCTGGCGTGATATATATATATATATATATATATATATATATATATATATATATGCTGACATTCAAATGCAATTCAAATTGAAGTTTGTACTGTCATTTCTGCTGTTCATTTACTGTTAAGTATTAAAGAAAACTACTGCTTCCATCAATCAAATATATATTCAACATTCCATAACACTTACTTAGAATGGACCAGAAGAGAAAACAGTTAAATGAGTCTACAGTGTCCTGGCTATATTCCTTCATTAGCTAAGTCTCCACAATCCTTGTTTTCTGCCAGTTGCATTGCAACTCTATCTTCTCATGTTAGATGTTGACATGCACTGTGAAAGCTGTAGGTTATGATATCTCAGAAAGTGGAGCATGTGGTACATGATCAAATAGCATGGTAAATATGGCTTGATGAAAGCTGTGTATCTGTCCTGGCATGACTGCTCACTGCATCTTATGTTTCAGTGCACTTTGATGAGACAGTGCTTCTACTGCAATCTGCAGACAAAGCTGTGTGTTACAGTTTGCAAGTACCGCTCCATTCAGCTGACACACACACACATACATATATATATATATATATGTATATATAAATATATATATATAAATATATATATAGTCTGATGTATTTGCCATAATATATATATATATATATTAATGCATATGCCATCTATATATATATATATATATATATATATATATATATATATATATATATATATATATGTATATATATATGTATATATGTATATTCTGATGTATATGTCTTTCGCATTTCTGATTTACTTTTGTACCTTTGGATACAGTTACATTCTGCAGTGCTAGGGTGAGGATGGGAAATATTTGCCCCACCATTGTTTTGACACTGCTTGCATATCAATATAACCTTGTAGACATTATACACTGAATGTGGAGTGACACAGTAGCACCTCACCTTGCCCAAGAGGTCTTGTCTTGTCTACTATTACTTTTTTGTGTCTTCTATGACTTTGCCCACATAAACTGGAATGATGTTGGGAGGTGAACCACACTGAGTATATAGATATATATATATGTAACACAAGCTCAACAAACTGAATACGACCACATGGCTTCCTAAATCAGTGTTGTTTATATGGGAAGGTACAGAATATGGCGTTAGTATTTCATAATATTTTTATTATTAGTTGAACTTTAATTGTATGTGTAAATATTGACTAGACACACATCCAGATTGTTGCTGCCTTTTTGTGTAATCCTGCCCTGGCTTCCTAATATTGTTGAATTTACAGAAAAGCATATGCAAAAATCACACAGACTGAGGAAAAATCTAAGAGACAGGATTTCATAATGATTATTCCAAATTCTTACAACTGCTATAAGTCAAAATGGGTGATTAAGCAGTGTTTAGTTATTAAAAGTACAGAGCTTATTAACATTCTTATATTTGATAGCCTTATATTTCATGATGTATGCTATATAAGTGAGCAGTAACTTTATTATGTTTTATTCTTCCTATGTTATTTAGCAGCTGGCCACCAACTATATGTTTTTCTACAGATATGTGCATTATTTCTGCAATATATATATATTTTGTCTGATGAACAATATTTTTACTACTGTTAAATGTACTTTAAATCCCTTTGTGGTTCATTTTCCTATATCTCACTCAAATTATTCACAAACCTGTAACTGTAAAAATCATAAAAATGATATTGCATTGGTCATAATCACCACAATGGGTGTCTAATTGGTCCTAACAGTCAGCAGACTTAAAATAATGTGCTACTAGAAATCGACTTGCTTCATAATGGTAGAAAACAACAGCGTGTTCAAGTTATTATAGAAATGTATGGTGCTTTAGGCAACACACACTAAAATGCAAAAAATTAACCTTGTATTTTTACGGCGTTAATTGTCTATGTTAACAGAGCTTTTCTCCATGGACCTCCACTAAAAATGAGCCATCAGTTCCAGTCAGACTTTCCTGGTAAATAAAAGCAAATAAATAAATTAAAATAATTTTATCTCAAACAAATACAAAAAAAGGAACTGACAAACAATAAAGAATAAAGGATAAAAAATATACTGTGCTTGCAATTTGTTTTTCTATAATCCTACTGAGTCCATTCTCGTATCATAAATAACAAGTATTCCTATGCAATTTATAAATACAATGAAGTGCAGATATAATAAAAGATGTGACCCAACATGTGGATACCATTTTTGGCTTTGAACATAATGTGACTGATGCCATCAGCGGTTGTTATGTAATTCTCAAGATTTTGTCACACACAATCGTTCACAGAAAAGCAGAGATCCTCAATCCATTCTGTAAGTCTGTAATAAGGCCAATGATTGAATATTGTGTGTATTTATAACATATCTTAACTAGAGACATTAATGAGAATTCAGAAAACATTAACTTGACAAAACTCTTGTGTGAGATAACTTAGGCAGAAGGAAAGACTCATGACTGCTAAACTTCCTTCAATTGGCTGCATGTTCCTCCGAGGGGATCTCATGCTAATGAATAACTATCGTATTTACTTATTTATTGACATTTGTTAACCGGGTTTGTCCAACTGGGCTTGTGGCCCATTTTCAGTGGAGACCCAGGGGAGAAAAGCTCCAGTAGTACATTTTAAACAAGTACAATTTTAAACAATATTGATATAATAGCAGTTATAGCAAAAAGATTCATATATGTTGGGTTACATGCATAAAGTTAAAGTCACAATAAAAAGAAGCTAAGTAACAATTTTACATTGATATAGTTCAATAGGTCAACAATAAAAAAATTTTGTTTGTATAAAATTATGCAAATGCATAGTAGACACATTGGAGAGAGAGGTGTAATGAGGTACTAAGTATGATCCTTTTGAGGGTACATAAAGGGAAGGAAGACTAGGTAGGGTCATGGCAAGGGCAGGTTCTGGAATTGAGAAAATAAGCTTTTAGTTAATTTTTAAAGTGTGAGGTGTGGGAGATTGAACGTAAGTCAAGGGGAAGTTTGCTCCAAGCATGGGCAAGGGAGTGTTTGTAGAGTAGTTTGCCTACTGACCTTTTTGGGTGGTAGATATCAAGTAATTGTTGGTTAGAAGTACGGAGGGTCCGGGATGGGATGTAGATGGAGACTAAGGAAGATGGAGATGGACAGAAGGAGGGTTTATGAAGAATAGATTGTAGCATATGAAATTGATAAGATAGCAGAAATTGGGGAAGTTCAAGCCATTGAAGAGAGTTTAAAGAAATGCAGTGGTGTGAGTTGTATGGGGAGTTAGTAATGAATCTGGCTATTTTATGGTAAGTCTGTTGGAGTTTGTTTAGAGTAGAGGCCTGGGTATTGGTAAGAACTGGAGCAGCGTATAAGAGGGAGGGGAGAAGGAGTGCCTGGCCCAGGGTAATTCTAGATTCAGGGGTTAGGAATTTTTTGTTCTGATATAGCAGACCTAGTTTCTGGTTTGTTTTCTTTTATACATTGGAGTATGTGTAGGTTGAACTTTAGTTCATCATCGATAATGACCCCTAGGAGTTTTGTGTGGGTGTCAGGTTGGATAGTTGTATTGTTAGAAGATGTAATATAAAAGGAGGTTTTGTGATGAGAAAGAGAACGGGGAAAGAAAAGTAGGAGTTTGGTCTTTTTGGGATTTAGGACCAATAGGTTGTGAGAGAGCCATTGTTCAGTGGATAGTAGGGCCTGTTGGGTCAGGGAGTGTAGTTCAGGAATGTTATTTGAGGTGGGTATAAGTGTGGAGTTGTCGGCATACTGAATAAGGGAGGATTCTTTGCATGAGGTGTAAATATCATTGGTGAAGATGTTAAACAAAAGGGGTCCCAAGATGGAGCCTTGGGGAACACCAGTGGAGATGGGAAGGAAAGGTGAGGAGGATGAGAGCCATTTGACAGATTGTTCCCTGCCAGATAGGTAACTATTAAACCAGGCAAGTGCGGAGGGGGATAGGTGGAGATTTGTGAGTTTGGATAGTAGTAGAAGATGAGAGACAGTATCAAAGGCTTTGGAGAGATCTAGGAAGAGACAGGAAATGAGCTTATTGTTGTCTAGGGCCTCTGTAATGATATGAGTGAAGGAGAGGAGGGCAGTGGTGGTGCTGTGGTGAGGATGAAATCCATATTGGGTAGGGGTAAGTAAGTGGTGTGTGAGGAGGTGATTGAGAAGCTGTGAGTGAATACATTTTTCTAATATCTTGGAGAGATATACATATATATATATATATATATATATATATATATATATATATATATATATATATATGCATATACATCTTAAGACTGTCATTTGTGACACATTAAGCAGGAGCTCATAACAACAACTTCCTTTCCTACATTCTCAGGTTTCATACTGCTCTATAAATGCTTCCATGTCAAGGCTGGAAGACTGTGGCTTTCCTTGTCTGCTAGAATGGCACAGAACACAGGGAATATTAAAAAAACAACTATACTTAAAGGCAGGGGTAGTGGTATATGATCCAGATATGAATGGATGAAATTTGCCTGATGGCCTCAATTGAAGCTCTGAGTTTGTGTGAAGAGACAGATTGTAATATTGCAGGAATGGTCACTCTTTACATTACATGAACTAGGCTTAGCTGAATTAATCCAAATGTGCAATGGTGGAATGAAAAATAGTACATTACAAACCTGCACCTGCATCACAGTTTCTATAAATGAATACAACAAACAACATGCAAATTGCAATGCAGTTAATACAACCATGGGATGTATAGGCCCTGACAGATGGTACAGCATTACAAGACTGGTAACATGACACAGGAATAACATGGTACATGGTGAGTGCCATTTCAGTACAACCAGTCAAGCAGTGACAGCTGAGGTGAAAGTTTTGTTAAGGTACAGGTTGGACAATGAATGCAAGCTCAGTATAATGGTCAGAGATGGAGCCTACACCACATCTGTGACATGTGATTTATAGACATAACTTCAAAATGAGAATGTAGACAGCCCTTCCTCTAGACACAAACATTTCCACAACTTTCTGCTCCCTCAGTAAAGAACTATTTCTGCAATCAGCTGAGTTATATGTATCACCCATTTGTCTGCATCATGAATATTGACTGCAGTCCCCGTTGCATGACGGATCTATATTAAATTCTCGAAAGCCGACAATGTCAAATCTGGCATTGTCGACACGAGAATAGCGGAACTGCAGAACATCGAACAAGTAAACAGAAATCTCCGTAAGGGGAGATTTCCATTTACTTCAATGTAGTGCAGTCTTAGAGTTGGTATATTTAAGTAGCGGGGGGTGTGGGGGGTGCAGGGGGGGCTTGCCCCCCTGCCTACAGTGTTGAGTTTTTTTTTTTTTTTCTGAACATTCAATGTTTTAACAGTTCGATCACTATAGGTCGACCTTTAGTGATTCGAATTGTTAAATATTCAATGTTCTAATATAGACCCTGTATGCCATGGCATGTAGGAAAGCCGTGGTGGTGCAGCGGTAGCATTATCACCTCACAGCAAGAGGTTCTCCCGTTTGATTCTCAGCTGGAGCACCTTCTGTGTGGAGTCTGCATGTCCTCCCCGTGGTCGAGTGGCATTCGAAATACATGCGTGAATGGGCGTGCCTTTGTTGAATGTTGGGCATCAGGCTGGCACCATAAAAAATCGACTGCCAATAATTAGCGGACCAGAGTTCCGCTGTGACGACCCCTAACCGGGAAAAGCCAAAAGAAAACAACAACATGTCATGGCATGTGGGAGAGTACATATCATTCCCTTAAATCCTCAACAGCATAACACTGCCATGTAAATAGTCCACAAAGAAGCAAATCCATCAAGGTTGCTAGACACCATAGACTGTACCCAATTTGCCATAAAAGTTCTACCTATGTCACAAAGCATTATCGTTCCATTAACTGATAGCATATGTACAATGCATAGGACATCATCATGGATGTTTCTGTCTGGAAGCATGGCTGTGCCCATAATGTGCACATACTATAATTCTTGCAGCACTGATCCTCATGATAAATGTAACACAGTTATATAAGTACACTTATCATAACACCAGATGTTTGAATGTCTGCAGATCAAACTACCCCTTTTTTCCATCTGATATAGCATACTTTATGGGTCTGGTTCCCTTTGTACATAATTAGTTCTATATCCTGATGGAGATCCTGTTAGAGTTTATTTTATTATCTTCCCTAAAGAGTACATTTTCACTTAATACGTTTAGGATAAGTGATGTGTATTTTGCTATTCATATTTGCTTTGCTTTTTTGTTTTTCTTTGGTGCTTTATACTTCTGTGAGGTTTCAAGTCATTGTGACCTTCCCAAGAGCATCTCTTGATACACTGTTTTGGTTGACCTATCTCCTGAGCTACTAAACCAGGGTTTAGTAGGCATGACCTTCCCATGACAAAGCCAAACTGTGCTGGGTCCAATTCCGAATGCCTATGTCTTTGTTGATCATTTCCATGATAATTTGTTACATGGCTTAGCATATTAGACTAATCAGACTAACAGGTCTGTAGTTTCTGGGGCTGGTTGATGGTCAACCCTTTTGAAGTGGGATAAGCATTGCAGTCCTCCATTCTCATGGACAAAGCCTGTTTTGAGGCTATAATTGAAAAGTGGCTCAGGTGGTCCTGATAGGTCATTTTTCAAGCTATGTAAAGGACATCACAAGATATTGTTGAGGGCCATTGTGTCTGTATTTCTGGCCTTAGTGAGCACAGCCAGGATGCTCCCTGTTAATAGTTGGGCAGGTTATGTTAGTAGGTATTTCATGGGGGGTGGGCAGTGAAGTTTGAGCTGAATTTGTCAGCCAGTACATTCACTATGTCACTCTGCTCAGTGGCAGTGGCACATTGACCACGGATGTGTGGTGCCTTTTTGTACCCTGAGTGAACTAGCCAGAAACAACCGTGTGTTATTTATATCCCTACAGATAAGAAAATACAAATCAAAGTGAAAACATGTGATAGGTGTGTGATTGACTAATTAAACAGAGTGTCTGGGTAGAATGGAGGGAAACAGCAGTAACAACACATAACAAATTTGTCATAAAATGCTACATGTTAGAAACTAGATGACAGATATAAATTACCACACTGGTTATAAAATAATTATTATTCTTAAAGTTCTGTCTGACAAAACTTACAGACTAAAGTACTTACATAATAAATCTAAATATCATTAAAATTATAGAAAAAAACAGTAATTTAGTCACATTAACCACATAAAACCACCTGTGTTCAGGAACTGTGAAAGTTTTCAAAGGTAAAGTATTTTAATGAAACAGACAGACAAATTTAATTAAGACTGATAAGATATATCACTCAAGGTACAGAATGAAAAAGAAGAAAATGTTATTCATTGCTTGACTATAAAAGGAACGATATAAAAAAGTTGTTGTGGAAATCTACAAGGTGAGAATACTGTAATGCAGCTGTAATAGCAGAGGGCAGACCACCTATCCTAGATTACAGTTACACACGGAATTTGATTTAGACTTAATATGATTGTTGATAAACAGCATGTTCCCTGTTGGATCAGAGGTAATTGGGAAGTTAGCTCCATTGTTTAAGACCCAAAATGGAGTAGCTCCTTTCTACATCCCAAATGGAACCAAGATGCTCTCCTCCAAAAAAAGGAAGACAATCTGGTGGTCCCCTGCCATAAGCAAACTATACAACAAAAGGAAGAAACTGTTGCAGAAAAGAGGAAAATCCCAGGATGCAAAAAACTCCCTCACCAGCCTCACTAAGAAGCTGAGATCTCATAAAATCCTCCAAAGCTAGTTACAAAAATAAAATTGCCAAAGATTCCAAAGACAACCACAAGCCATTCTATAGTTATGTCAAGAATCTAAATGGCAATGCTCAGATATGCTCTGAGCTACAACAGAATGGCATTAAATATACTGATCCCAAGGATATTGCCAATATCCTGGCAGATCGATTTAGTGCCAACTTTACCCCCCTCTCACCCCCTAAAAGGCCCATTTCAATACCAAAAGATTGCCAAATTCCGGTAATCACGGCCACACAAGTAGAATCCACACTCTCCAAAGCTAAGAATACAGCATCCATGGGACCAGATGACATCAGGGGCTGTGTACTACATGAACTACAAAATGAACTGGCAGCTCACCTAAGTGTCATGTTTAGTCATAGCCTCACCTCAGGCTTCGTGCCCACTGAGTGGCGCACAGCTACAGTTATCCCACTCCACAAGGGGGGATCCACCTTGGATCCTGGGAACTACCATCCCATCAGTCTGACGAGCCTGATCTGCAAGGGCATAGAATGCATTATCATGGAACTGATAAACAAAAATATTGGCAACCTTCAAACACTGGACCCCACCCAGTTTGGGTTCATGAAGGGCCGATCTTGTCTCTTGAACCTGACTGACTTCTTTGAATCAGTCTCCAGAGCTGTGGATGAGGGTAAGGTGGTCCACACAGCCTATCTGGAACTCACCAAGCCCTTTGACACCATCCCCCACTCTGGAATCATAGATAAACTTACTAAGCTGGGCATAAATCCCTATGTCACTCGATGGGCTGCCAACTGGCGTACTGACAGAACCCAGACTGTAAAAGTAGCCGACTCCAAATCCAGCTCCAGACAAGTGATAAGTGCAGTACCTCAGGGTTCAGTTCTGGGACCGCTCTTGTTTGGCATCTACTTCTCTGAAGTACAGGCCAACACTAAGGGACTCTGGCTAACAAAGTTCACAGATGACTGCAAACTGGGAGCCATTACTGAATCACCAAATGATGTGGATATTCTACAAAAGGGCCTTACAGAAACAGATACTTGGTGCCAGAGCCATGGGCTCAACCTTAATACTAAGAAATGTATAGTTATCCCCTTTGGGAAAAACCATGTACCCATGAATTACCACATAGGTAGCAGCACACTAAACACCGAAAGTGTGATGAGAGACTTAGGGACACAGGTGGACAGTGGTCTCACCTTCGATAATCGCATCGCCACAACAGTCAGGAAATCCTTCTATGTAGCACACATCATCACTAAGGGCTTTTCATCCAGAAAAAAGGAGGTCATTGTCCCACTGTATTCATCCCTCATTAGACCTATTATAGAGTACAAAAAACACCCCGCTTGGTATGTACCTCACAAGACATCTGCAATGGCTGGAAAGGCTACAGAAATACCTCACTAAAAGAATCACAGGCCTAAAGCAGATGCCGTATGCTGACCACCTAAAAAACTCCAGCTATACACTGTGGCATATCGTCTACTCAGAGGCGATCTCTGCTTAACATACAAGGCCATGTCAAACCCTGAGCTGTTGGACATGCTGCACTTAAAGAAATCCCAATCCCTCAGAGCCACACTCTACAGGGATCTAAACCTTGTCATTACAATGAACAAAACATGCTGGAGGGATAGGTTCCTGACCCAGAGACTCCCCATACTCTGGAATAGACTGCCCATACATATCAAGCAGAGCGCCTCCTTGGCCCTTTTCAAAAGGAACCTTGACGATTGGATGGGAGATAGGAAATTCAACCCGAGAATCACGTCAGTCGCCCTGCTAGACAGGAGTCCAGGGAAGTAAATATTGTGGGAAGAAATATCCAGGGAATTGTTATGGCTAGGCTTGTATAGGCCCTAGGGCTGCTAGCCTAGTACCAACCTATGAACCTATAAAGAGAATCCAAAAATGATGGTGAAGGGTGACGGCATGGTTGCACTGACACTGGAAGCTATAATGTTTACTGAATGTTTTGGTCTGTGTGTCAAGTGAAGGAGACTGAGCACTGAAGAGCGCAGGTTATGGTCATGTGACTCAGAGGAGCAACAGCAGCACCCTACCACATAAAGTGTATTAAAGTGACATTCAGAAGGGCTATTGAGGGTGATGAACCTGCATAGCCTTGTTATTACTATAAAGCTAAAGGGATATTACAGGAAAGGCTTATTCTAGCCATGGAAGAAAAATAATGTTTCCAGTCAGCAAGTCCAGACACTTTATAAACCATATTTAGTTGTTGAGAAATGGCAATCTTTTCCATGTGATCAGAGAAGATTAATACATTTAATATGTGTTTAACAATGGATAACAGAAGCAAATGTTAATCCTATGGGTTCCGAAATTAATGAAAAAGGAAAGACATACAGAAAGCAACACAATGATAGACAGAGTTATGGACAATTTCTTTGTTTTTCAAAACAGAAAGAAAAAGTCTAAGAGTGATAACTAATATAGGGATGGAGAATTCAGTAAGACCAACTAGCATAGACTATGTGCAGAAGTTCAAGCAACTATGAGATGCAAAACTAACAACCCATTTAAAAATGTTTGCAAATCAGAAGACGTTGCAGATAATGTAAATAAAGCACTAATATGAAAAAATATTACAAAAATGGGAATACTGGCAAATCTAATCTATTCACTTCCTTATTCATTAGCAGTACAAGTGAAATGATCTTTGTAGAACTTTGTCAGTCACAACCTTAACCACAAGAATAACAGCATTATGTAAAGTCACTTTACCGCAGCCTAATAACAAGCATGTTTTGGAAAGGTGAGTATTGAACCTGGATCTCAGAGCTATGAGGCAGCAGCACTATTCACCATGCCACCATATCTTTGGTCTAGTCAAGCTGTCTTTAGTAGTTAAAATATTGACAAGATTAGAGACAAGGGTGCAGCTAAGATTTCTGGTATTGTCCTCAAGTTCCAAATAATTGACCCCCACCCCACTTGAAGTATTCCTAGTTTTTACTCCAAACTCCTGTGCCACTACTTCCTGTTAATCATATTCATCTAAATTAAAGAATGTCGTGTATAATTAAAAACATTATATTAAAAGTCCTTAAATGGATGTCGAGCAACATAACAAGTATACATCTCTATGGACATAGCTGTCTTGGCCATATTAGATAACCTGAGTCCTTTTCATTTTATTTATGCACTTGAAGCTCAGACATGCTGCGTAAATGTTTGACCCTTAAAAATTCATTTGCGGTGCATAAATTGATTGCATGGTGCATGCCTGGCTACACCCAGTGATGGGACTGTTTTAATGGAAGTGAGTGTCTGCTCTGATGTTGAAGGGTGATATCATCATGAAATGCAAAATAAGGCATATAAGATGAAAATGGTTAGAGAAGGAAGAACAAAGTGATAGCTAGTAAGCATTAAATATGCATATGACTAGACAAGTGAAATATAATTTTTTTTTTGGTCTGGGATGAAGTCCTCTGCTGACTATAGACATTTCAGTTTACAACTTGTAAATGATACAGGATAAGTATGCCTTATTTTCTCTTTTAAAACTAATACAATAAATAATATACATTAAAAATAATCACTCCAAAACATAAAGAAGCAAACCTGTCATGTTGCTACTTTTAATACCAACAATAAATTAGCTAAAAGAATCAAGCAACAGCAGACATAAATTCTATTATGGGGTTACATTTACAGCTAATACAGCACCACATTTGAAAGTCAACCTAGTTATCTAGTTCTGTTTTATGTTCATTGTACTGTTCTTCCTCTTGGATCATCAAAAAGCGACTTACTCCATGTTATTCCCTATGGTCTGACTTGTGACATCATTCAAAAAATAAATAAGTAAAAAATAAGTAAAAGGAGATGTATTAGTTACTAAAGATGTCACAGTCAGGTCATGATTCTGGTAGCTGCAGTCAAAGATAGAGACGGACTATCACAACCTTTAGAATGTTGTACTGCAGAAAACATTTCATGATGCCATATAGAAAATCTTCAAGTCATCAAAAGCAGTAGAAATAGGACAATACTAATCATACAAGATGGCAGAGACAATATCAAAACAGCTGACAATTCCATGCCGTACAATACCCAAGATATCTAGCCACAATGGAAAGCTGTCCATTCTACCAAAATTAATTAAGATTATTTCTCAATTAATAAAAAAATGTCAAAAATACTGTCCACAACATGGTTTCTGTTTTATTTTCTGCTGCAGTCAACAGACCCAATAATAAACAAGCCTACATTACAGAAGTCAATGTACATCAGAGCAGTACTTTGGAGAATTAAAAAAAATCTATTTACTATGTCACAGTTTAGTGTTTCCCAATCTCATTCCTCAGTTTCCACAAAATATGAACTATTCTGTCAAAAAAAGGCTTACGCAAACAACTAATATATATATATATATATATATATATGCAACAATCTTGTTATTTGTTTATGCTGTGCATCTGTGACTGTGCTCAGACCTGTTAACCGTCTTTTCAAACACACGCTGAAGGTTGCCAGTTGTGACAGATTTGGACTAATGTTGATGGTAACATGGGAGTTAGTTTAAGTGATTTGATAAAGCCTGCAGCAGCTTGAGGGGCGGCGTCATTAACCGATGTGTAAACAGCACTGTCAACAACAAAAACCTGTCAATAATCATAGCCTTGTCGTGCATTTAAAGCAGAAAGCGCACCCCATGTTTCGCATAGAAAATGAGTGAACAAAGCAACAAACATCTGATAAGAAAAACAGAACTATTTCAGAAAGATGGTCTTAAGTAGCATTGTCCCATGCTTGCCTTTATCCATCATAAAAGCATGCAAAGTATATGAAATAATAAGCAAGTGGTTGTCAATATGTTATGTCCCAGAAAAGGAAAGCAGGTTTTCAGGGAAGAAGAAATACCTGGGCTGCTTTGGCTAATTTTTCTTTTAAAACCATTTCAAACTGCTTACAGTTCGCTCCTGTTATTTAATGTACTGCAGCCATGAGAACCACTACACAGACTACGATACCGTCAGTCGACATGCAGGAGGCTACAAAGCACTATGGGTAATCAAGTGCACCCGGATGGATTGATCAGCCCTTATAAATGCACTGCTCTCCTCATTATCTGTTGAAGGACTTGAAAGCGCAAACTTTATTTTGATTTGTATGATGAAACACATTATTTCTAGAGAGATACACACACATAAACAGAGACAGAGAGAGACATTATCATTCACGTCTACTGATTTCGTAATTAGAATTGCAGTAGAGTTATAGACATTAACCTTTGCTTTGGTCAAATTAAACATGCTAAATATGTGCAAAAGTGTTTTATATTGAGAAATAGGTATGGTGAGAATGGTGAAGCACATGTACATAGGCTCCTGATTTTGAAACTTTCAAAGTATTTTCCTAAAACCAGATGCTTCAGTGTCAGTTTTTGAGGCAGATTATGAATAAACCTGCATTTTGCAATACTTTACCTTGTTTGCACTGCAACGTCTTTAGTAACCCAACAATGTCTGATAGAGGATGAAATAAATGTATTGACATATCTGTCTTCGATGCTACTTTTACCTCACAATTTCAAAATAAATTGGACATCAATGAACATTTTTAAAAATATCATCTGTAATAATCAGGTGGGATTATATAGCTAAGAATGATTATTTGCACGCACTGATGAATCACTTGCTATGGATCTTGACTCTGAGATTGTTGGTCACTTCAGAAAAGTCAGGAACCATAATATTGTAGCTTGTACTTTACTAGATCAAACTATAATATGCAAGCCATTAGCTTAATTCATTAAGCTATATCTAACACATGGTCCTTTGAGTCAGTCTGTGGAATGCTAGTTTTAAACCACATACATTATTAGTGTTACTATGCAGCCTATGTTGTTTGATGATACCCTGCAAGAAGTGGTACTTTGGGATTCTGCTCAAAGAGATGTAACTTGAGAGAATATTATCCCTTGTGTCCTGGCACAGGAATCCTGCTTTGTCACCAGGACTTACATTGAGATATATATTCTCTTCCTATAAAATACAGAAGATATTGCATATTACTCAAGGCACGCAAATGCATTCCTGCTACATAAAACACAGTGACAGATATGTCCCTGTGCACTAGAGATATGTAATTGTTTAAGGAGACAGTCCCTCTGCAAAAGTTAAAGTTGCATCTACAATAAAGTGATCCCAGAGATAAAATGTCAGTTAATTAATTAAATTCATAATAAGCATGAGCATGAGTTTTATCATTAAGTCATTTCTCAGTGGATAAGTTAAAATTATACTGAACCCCTGGACAAGTATATATTAATAATTTGTCAGCATTTTAACATAACTTATAAAGATAATTAGATGTGACTGGTGTTGCCTACCTGTACATTTTGTCCTTCCTCCCCTTTTGTTATTGCATTTTTGGAAACCAGAGTTTTTCCCATGATCATAGCCTGTGTACAGTGAACTTTAAATGATTAACAAAATAAAATAACTTAAAAATACAGCACTTTATAAAGGGAAATTTTTGGCACCACACTGACTTTTGTACTGGGAATTTTAAGGAATTTGATAGACCAGGATAGTACATATCATTTGAGGCATTTTATCCTTGAATCTACAACACTCTGGCAGGGACTCTGATGGTCCAATGGTTAGCAAAAACAAACTGCCAACAAACAGTAGAACTAAAAAACAAGGTAAGGGCAGTGCCTACAATATGGTGACATAAACTGATTTATCCAGCAGTTCACACATCTGCTCCAGTCTATATGCAGTACCACATAAATCCTTTCTAAGCAACACTATGAATGACATCAAATCGTGACCTTTTCTACTCATAATACTAGAAAGTTCTAATGAAGCAGGTCCACACCATCAGGGAAGAATGTCCCTAAAGAAGATGTAAAATAAATGAGCACACAGTCCAGACTTAAACAGTCTATATCTATATTTAAAAAAAAAATGTATGCACATTTCAACAAAATATCTGAGGACTGAATACAATCCAGGAGGGGCTCACTATATAAATCACAAAATGTATCCAGACTAGCAACAAAGTATATACTGAATGAAGTCATGGAACTAGACACAGTAAACATACTGTGTAGGTCTGAGTAGGTACAATCTCTGAATAAACCTCAGTGTATGTAGATATGCACTGGTACACAAACACAGTATGCACACACACACACACACACACACATATATATATATATATATATATATATATATATATATATATATATATATATATGTACCAGCATCATGAACATTATGTTTAATATGCTTCGAGGGACTACAATGATTCACAGGTATAAATAAAAGTGCTCCGACTGGCAAGCAGTATTGTACAGCATGACAGTGTTACATAGTGCAGTGAAGTAAGGCAGTTAGGCACTGTACAGTTTGCCATATTGGGTAGCTATATGTAGCTTCTTGGTAACATAAACTACACCTTAAGTTACTACCTTACACTGCTGTGGTGTGGTTCACCATCATACTGACCTGTTATTCTTACAAAAATCGCTGTCATTAGGTAGGAGACCAGATCAGGATTTATTACCATTATATAGTAATGCAGGGATATAGCGCTGTCTGAGTTCCCACTTGTAGGAGCTCACCAACAACACTTTCTGGGAGGAAGGGGAGACAAGGTTTTGCTAACCACAGGGAACTCCATTGCCAACAGAGATGTTCCTGTCATGTATACAATGGAGCTGGTACTTTATTTATTACTGTGCTAGCATGTTACACAACACAGTATGCTATACAGTGGCAAGGGAATAATATTGCAGTGCTCAAAAGCATGCCACCATTAGTAGGTGTGTAGATGCTATCCCATCAGCACATGATGCTTTCCTGTATGTTATCCAATCAGGAACAGACTGTATTGCAAGGGATCTAGCTCTTTAAAAGTACAGCCAATCAGGAGGAGTATGATTTACCATATATTCCATACATGGAGTATTATGCTAACACTGGCACTGATTCCAAAATACTTGCTCTCAGTGTAAGTAAGCCTGTTTTCAGGTCTTGCACTGAAGTAAGTCACTTACACAGAGAACAGGTATTTCAGAATCAGGGCAGACTTACACTGAGAGCAAATCATTTGGAATCTGGCCAACAATGTAGCTACACTGCATATGTGATCATACACCAATATGCACCGATCTTTCTGAAATAGTATGTGATCGGCATGCAGATGTACTGCATTTCAGCTGTCCCCCTGCTCACCAATATTTATGAATACTGCCTGTTGTCTTTTTAGCTGACCTTAATATTAAGGACATTAATTTCATTAAAGTTTGCATAGTTAGTTTGATTTAAAAAAATTCCAGAATGTCTGGAGGAAACATGTATACCCAACCTCCTTGTCTGTGTCGTCAAGCACCTGAGTTTTTAATCAAACTCGGGTCACCTGGCCCACAGTCAAAATGCATCCCTTTGTGTCATTGCTGCATGTATGACTGCATCTTTCTTAAGTGATATAAGAATGTCATTCCATAATGAAAAGAAGAAATCACCCAGTTCGATTAAAAGCATTTGATTTCATCTCACTCTCTCTCTCTCTCTCTCTATATATATATATATATATATATATATATATATATACACATACATATATAGGTTCATAGGTTCATAGGTTCATACTAGGCTATCTGCCCGAGGGCATTTACAAGCCTAGCCCATCGTTTTGTGGCTTACGCCACCCCTTTAGTATGGGGAACTATACCCATTATTTTGCTGTGCCTCTGTCGAGCAGTGACACTGAGGTAATCCCTGGGGTATATCTGCGATCTCCCATCCATTGGTCAAGATTTCTCTTGAACAAGGTCAGCGAGGTGCTCTGCCTCACATGTACCGGGATTTTGTTCCACAGCATAGCGAGTCTTTGGGTGATGAATCTATCCCTCCAGCACGTCCTATTAATAGCCGTGTCGAGGTTTAAGTCTCCCGCCCTTGTGGCTCTGATGGATCTAGATTTTTTTGAGGTGAAGCATATTCATCAAATCTGGGTTTGACATGGCCTTGTATGTTAGGCAAAGGTCACCTCTGAGCAAGCGGTAAGCGACTGAATAGAGCTGGAGTTCTTTCAGACGGGCAGCATAGGACAGATTTTTGAGACCCTTTATCCTTTTGGTGAGGAACTTTTGTGGCCTCTCCAGCTGCTGCAAGTGTCGGGTCAGATACATTCCGAATGGGGCATTGTACTCAATCATTGGTCTGATGAGTGATGAGTAAAGGGAGACTATGACCTCCCTTGATCTAGATGAGAATCCCTTCATGATAAGGTGGGCAATGTAGAAGGTCTTCCTGACTACTTTAGCTACATGGGTGTCGAGTGACAGACTACTATCAACCTGGGTCCCCAGGTCCCTGATAACTTCTTCTGTGCTCAGTGGATTGCCACCTATTTGGTAGCTAGGGGTAACCTTGTTTTTCCCGAAGGGTATGACTATGCATTTTTTTGGCATTTAACTTTAGGCCGTGGCTCTGGCACCAGTTATCCGTTTCTGTGAGACCCTTCTGAAGGATATCTGTGTCAGATGTGTTTTCTACTATGGGACCCAGTTTGCAGTCATCTGCAAACTTTGTCAGCCATAACCTTCCTGTGTTTGCTTGTACTTCGGAAAAGTAGATGCCAAACAAGAGTGGGCCCAGGACTGAGCCCTGTGGGACACCACTTGTGACAGGCTTTGAGTCTGACATGGCGCCAGCAACTCTGACCCTGTGGGTTCTGTCACTCAGCCAGTTTGCAACCCATCTTGTGATGTATGGGTTAACATTTAAGCTGATGAGTTTTTCAATGATAACCGAGTGGGGTATTGTATCGAAGGCATTAGCCAGATCGAGGTAGGCTGTATGGACTGCCTTTCCCTCATCAATGGCTTTGGTGACTGTTTCGAAAAAGTCAACCAAGTTTAAAAGGCATGATCTACCTTTGACAAAGCCAAACTGGGTTGGATCCAAAGTCTGCAAATTCCCTATGTCTTTATTTATGAGGTCCATTATGATCCTCTCCATGGCTTTGCAGATAAGGCTTGTCAAGCTAATGGGCCGGTAATTTCCAGGGTCGGTGGAGGCACCGCCTTTGTGAAGTGGGACCACAGTTGCAGTGCGCCACTCCTGGGTGCGTATCCAGAGGTAAGACTTTGATTAAACAGCTGTCCTAGCTGTGGGTTTAATTCCTCATTGAGTTCGTGGAGCACACAGCCGGGGACACCATCAGGTCCCATGGATGCTGTGTTTTTGCTTTGGAGAGCAGTTCTCACTTGGGCGCTGGAGATGTTTGGGGGCTGCAATCGTTTGGTATAGATATCTCTCCTTTTGGGGAGGGGAGAAGTTTGCACTGAACCTGTCAGCCAGTATGTTGGCAATGTCTGTAGGATCAGTAATCTTCACATCATTTTGAACTAGTTCTGAGCATATCTGGGAGTTTCCTCCTAGGTTTCTAACATAGCTAAAGAAGGCCTTATGATTGTCTTTTGAGTCTTTAGCTATTTTTCTCTCGAAATTTGCTTTGGATGATTTTATGAGAGCTCTTAGTTTTTACTTATAGTGATCAAGGGGTCTTACCTTTTAAGGATTTTGCTCTATCTTGTAGTAGCTTCCTCCTTTTGTTGTAGAGTTTGTTTATGGCTGGGGTCCACCAGACTGGACGCTTGCCTTTGGTACAAAGAGTCTTTGTTTTGCTTGGGATTGCCTTATCCATGCAGTCCTGCAGGTGCTGGTAGAAGGCATTTGTAAGTGATTCAGCGGCTTGAGTACTGTTTTCCGCCGGTTCGGGGGCCTTAAAGGAGACCACACTAGTCTTTAAAAGTGTGAAGTCGGCTTTTGAGAAGTTCTTTACTGTGGTCTTTTTTATTTCAGGTGGGGGTGGGATGAGGACCTCCAGCGAGATTAGTTTGTGATCTGATCTCACCAGTGAGGGGTATACTTCCGGTGTTGAACATTGTGCTCCCATGTTCGTGATGATGAGATCAAGTATGTTATCTCCTCTTGTGGGGATGGTGACTAGTTGTCATAGGCATGTGTATGTATATGTGTGTATATATATTTATATATATATATATATGTGTTTGTGTGTGTGTGTGTGTGTGTGTGTGTGTGTGTGTGTGTGTGTGTGTGTGTGTGTGTGTGTGTGTGTGTGTGTGTGTGTACACACATATACACACACACACACATAAATTCAAACACATGTACATGCATACAGATGCACATACGCATACATATTTGTGATCTTTCAGTCTTAAAAGCAGGATTTTACTGTATTGAGACTACAAGAAAAACATGAATCTATAAAAGATTTAGATGTATATCATAATGCTACATTTAGTCATTTTTAATCTGCTTGCTTCAGAAATGCAGAACATATATACAGGCATACACTGTGTGTGTGTGTGTGTGTGTGTGTGTGTGTGTGTGTGTGTGTGTGTGTGTGTGTGTGTGTGTGTGTGTGTGTGTGTGTGTGTGTGTGTAGGTGTATATACCATCCATCCTCAACCTTTTCCCATTTTGCACATGGGGTCAGGGTGTCACTCCCACAGTGACAATCATCTTGAGCCAAGGTTTACACTGCCGGATGGTTAGCACTGCCACGGTAGTTCATTTGCACCACTCACTCATGTACACACTCTCACCTACGGCCAATTTAGAGTGTCCAGTCCACCTACTGCATATCTTTGGAATATGGGAGAAAACTGGAGCACCTAGTAGAAACTCACATGACCACAGACAGAACATGCAGACTCCACACAGAAAGCACCCCAGCTAAAAATAGAACCAGAGAACCTCTTGCTGTGAGGTGACAACGCTTACCGCTTCACCACCACAGCCACCCTAGTAGGTGTATATAAGTAAGTATGTAGGTATGTATATATATATATATATATATATATATACATATATATATATATATATATATATATATATATATATATATATATATATATGGGTCCTCTTCAAATTACCGAAACGTCAGTTCGCCGACACACGGAAGAGGAACGCGAAAGGACCGACAACGCAGTTGACCGACATGCTGAAATCCCGACAGCTGGAAGACCGACAAGGGGAACGTGTAAGCGTGACTTGTTAAGTATGCGATAGTGAGGAATTTTGGATTAGGGAGCAGACAGGTAAGTGTGCAATAGTGAGGGATTTAGGGTTAGGGTGTGTGAAAGGTGAGTGTGCGGTAGTGTCGGAGTTAGGGTTTGGGTAATGTAAGTGTGTGTTAGTGACGGGTTTATGTTTTAGGGTGGGTTAAGTAAGTTAGGAATAGGGTGCAGGTAGATGCGTGTCTGGTACTGTCGGACCTTAGGGTTAGGGTGGGTTAAGTGAGTTAGGGTTAGGGTGCAGGTAGGGTAAGTGTCGGTAGTGTCGGACCTTAGGGTTAGGGGTGGGTTAAGTGAGTTAGGGTTAGGGTGCAGGTAGGGTAAGTGTGCGGTAGTGTCGGACCTTAGGGTTAGGGGTGGGTTAAGTGAGTTAGGGTTAGGGTGCAGGTAGGTAAGTGTGCGGTAGTGTCGGACCTTAGGGTTAGGGTATGGGTTAGGGCTAGTGGATATGTAATGTAGTGTAATGTGTTGTTTACGTTTAGTGTGTCGGTGTAATGGTGTTCGGTGTTTTGCATTGTCGGTATTGTGTGTTGTCGGTTATTTGGTGTCGGTGGTTTGTGTGTCGGTGAACTGGCGTGTCGGTGTTCTAAAGTAGACCCATAGATATATATATATATATATATATATATATATATATATATATATATATATATGTGTGTGTGTGTGTGTGTGTGTGTGTGTATATATATGTATGTATGAGCACACACACACACACACACACACATACACATATGTGTGCATTTGTGTCTGTGTATGTGTATATATGCGTATGCATATGCATATACACAAGTGTGTGTGTACAGATCAGAATGTCTTTAAGACTCTGTATGTGTTTTTGCATGAATGTGTGTGTGTGTGTGTGTGTGTGTGCACATTTGAGGATCACTATGTCTTTAAGACAGTGTATATTATCATTTATTGAGCTGTGTGAGAACTTTTGCTAACCCTTACTTTTCAACAAGCATATATGGTTATTTTACAAGGTAGTATTTAGCAGTATAATTAATCCTTACTTTATGTTATGAGTAATACTTCCCATTCATGACCCTGCAATGTCCTTTAAAAAGATCCATGTTCCAATTAGACTAGCCCATCGGCACTATTTTAATGAGCAAATTAATCATTCAGATGGGTGCAATAGTGTCATCACCTGT
>NC_056733.1:1571754423-1571806923 GCF_019279795.1 Protopterus annectens | reverse complement strand
AACAGCCAGTAAGTTCTTGATGGGAAGAGAAACTGGAAAAAAATCTTGCAAACCCATGCATGCAGTTTAAAAGGGCATTTAAGATTAACCACAACATAAAAGTTGCATCTTTGAAATTACTAACAAAACTAAAAGTTGAAAAAACGTGATTCACCAGCAGTAACAATCAGATATTACAAAAATATTATTTAAGCACTGATTCTTAGCATAATTATAGTATTTATTATGGTAGTTTAATATTAACTCTATCATGGATTGCAATCAGCAAACTAAGTCAACAACAGATACATTTTTTTATAAACAAAGGGAAAAGACACATTCACTGAAACGAGTTTACTTCAAATAAATGAAATCCCACTTACCCGGAAAACAACACTGCCAAGAAGATATCTCTGAAACCTTAGTTTAACGAGCAACCATACTGCCGAATCTTTTCCCATGGTATGTATCCAGTTGGCCAACATGGGGAAATTTGCCTTTTTCCCCACTGTAGTGCAATCCTTGAGATGGTATATTTAGTTAGGGGGGTGTGGGGATGTAGCCCCCAACCTGGGTGGGTTGGAGGTAGTGCGGTGTAATTTTTTTGTACATGTTGGTCAAATGGATACTTACCATGGGAAAAGTTTTGGCAATGTGGTCATTCGTTAAACTAAGGTTTCAGAGATCTTGTCACCGTGATGTCGTCTTCGAGTAAGTGGGATTTCATGTTTCATTTATTTGAAGTAGACCCCACTGAAACATCACAAAAATACTGTTGAACAACTCCGTGAAAGAGGGCAACAATGCAAAGGATTAAAACAGCATATCTCCTTGTACAACATTCATGTCTCAGCTGAATTGCGACTGTCTATGTCACAAATCAGCTGACAGGAGCAAATGTTTCAAAACTGATACTGTGGAACATTTACACTACTGAAACAAAGTTGGGAATGATGTTGTAAACACCTAAAGTGACACATCTCAGTCCATAATATTTATGAAAGAGGTATTCCAGTAACAAGTAACACAGGAATACAACAATAAGGGATTCTATCACACAGGTCTTGGTTCTCTGGTTTGTTTCTGGGTTGCTGTTCAAAGTCTATATGCCGTCACTCTATTCACATGTGATTTTTGTTAGAGTTACTGGTTTCATTCCACAGCCTAAGGGGGGGCATGTTGTTAGGTGAACCAGTGAACACCTAAATTTCTCTTAATGAAAGGTATGTCTGTGTGAGTGTGTATGTGTGTGTGTGTGTGTGTGTGCGTGATGCATTGGACTGGTGTCCCTTCCAGAACTGGTAATATTTTTACACCTACTGAGTGCAAGTACAGGGTCCAGCTATACATAACACTGAATCGGACAAAGCTGTCATCATAAAAGTTAATTAATGGACCCCATTAGCTACATCACAGATCAACCTTACCTACTGTATCTCTTCTCTGGCAAACTCAAGAACAGCAACAACAACAACTAAACCAAATAGCATTTTAGGACAGATGCTCACAGGCTATAAAATTATTAGTAGCCTTGTGTTGTATATGCTGACTTTTCACCTGCCTATATACTTGCCTATCAGTCAAAAGCAATGAAGCAACTGCATCCTTTACCTCACATATGTTATGGCTACTGCCACCAGTACCCTTCCTCACACACACAATCACCATCCTCCAAATGCATATAACAGCTCTGCAACACCCACTTCACTTTCAAATAAAAACAGGTTAATCTTTAAAGGCTGTAAATTCTAGAGGCACTGCATTCATGAAATGGAAAATGTTCGCATGGAATGATCTGTTTTTTTCACATTTTTAGGAGTTCAGCCTGAGTTGTGGACTCAAAATTAGCAGATTTTGATGCTCCATATTATAAAATATGGATCAGTTCCCAAACAGTGTATCTCATTTGTGTCTGGAGAGAGTGATGTAGTGGACAGAGAGTGAACAGAAGGAAAGGAACGATTCTGAGTAACATGAATGGATTTTTGTATGAAGAATGACTGGAAAGGCCAAACGTTTTTCTTGTTTCAGAAAAAGTGGGTTTGTACATACCTGATTTAAATGCACAAGACTCACAGTGGAAAATTAACAGATGTAATTCTCTATCTGTGGCATAGGATATACCAGTAAGCTGAACAACAGTGGGGTTAACAGAAAGGCTTTGTTTACAGAAAAAGCAGTGTGTCTGTAAAACACACTTCTAAAGTATAGTACATAGAAAAACAGTGAGAGGCTTTAAAATACCTGCAAAGCTGTCACGATGAATACATGTATCCGTGTTCAAAAAAATGGACTACCCATAAAATGAGTGCAGACGTACACAGAGCACAAAGACAGAGAGCAAGGAAACTCAAACAGCAGTGTGGTGAGCATTGTAAGAAAAACATTATGAAATAGTAGCTTACAGATTATATAGTTCTGCTATCTTTCACTGTGTTATAAAAGCATTCAACACTTGGAATAAACAACAGTATTAACCAAACTTTTAAGTGTGGCTTCAGACCAGTTTGTGCTTTGAAGAAAATGACATATTATGGATTTCTCAATGAAATGTTGAGAAACTGTAACATAGTTACGGAGTAATATAGTTGACAAGCACTTTCCAACATGAATGTAACTGACAGTTGAAAATTCCAGCTCTGGATTGAGCTGTCTAGCTTTTCCCTGATTACAGATGTACAAGTGGCACGGTGTGAAGCAAAACGAAGACTATATAAAAGTTCAGAAATCAAGAGAGTCTCCAGCAATTCCTCCCCTATTTCACCTCCTCCTCTCTTTTCATATCAGTAGTACACTTTCAATGTCCCTTTTTCCCCACAAATGTAATGATGATACTTCTACCTTTCACCTAGTTTCTCTATTAGGACTTCATTTTCAGCTGCATTGTACTGATTTCTTCATGCAGTTCTGATTCACTCATTATACCAGTTTAAGTGCTGTTTCATTTTCCACCTTTGGTTGACTTTTTTATCCATTTATTAATGAGTAAACCTTTTAAACACAGCTGCTTCTACTCAGAACCAGTTTAGGAGCATTATCTAGTTAGGGGGATTGCTAAGAGTCACAATCTTTCCACATAGAGAGTGATGGAATTACCAGGACTACTGGATGAATCTTATTAGTAGACTACCACCTTAACAGTCTGCTAAGTAGTCAGTGTGTGTGTGTGTGTGTGTGTGTGTGTGTGTGTGTGTGTGTGTGTGTGTGTGTGTGTGTGTGTGTGTGTGAGAGAGACTTTCTCTGCCTGTCTGTTGCACTGGAGTTCACACCACTTGTGTTTATTTATTTTATCTTATTACTGAAATGGGATAAAAAAAGAAATCTAGCAATCTGATGACAAATGTATATGTAAAATGTGTTCAATTTACAAACAAATAGATGTCCCATCCCCAAAATGATTGCATAATAACAAAATCATAGGATTTTATAAATGCAGGAACTGCTTAGGGGTGCTTTAATATCGGCTCAAAGCATGATGCAGTTAATATTACTATTTATATATTGCAAACCTATTGTTGATATTGTTGTATTTTTTGTCATGGTACTTTGCTCTGTGTTGTGCTGGCACAATATCAGCTTTTGTTGTCTTGCCCTTCTGGCTTACATTTTAAGTAAAAGTCTTTCTCCTACTGGATCTCCAGCACTATAAAGTCAGAGTACCCTGGTCAATTCTTCCCCTTGTCAGTGGAAACACTACCTCCGGTCTCCAGTGGAAAGAAGCCACAAGCCTAGTGGGACTAACTTGGCCGACTAAGAATAAATAAATAAAAATGGGCTTGTTTTATGCTACAAGTCCACTAGATGAAAATAACTGTTTCCATGGATGATCTGGTAAAAGTATATGGTTATATGACTTGATCATATATTTAAAGAGGAGATTCAGGGAATCAATCACATGTCTATAGCTTACACTGCATTCATTTTCTTTACTTTAGCCTGTAATCTAAAATTCAATTCATATTATATTATGTCATTAGAATAAGGTACTTATTAATCCTCTAACAACTATGGTTTAAGGAGTTTGTATTTTACTGCAAAAAAAATACTTGTTATTTTGATGTTAAAGAAATAGAATTTTTTTATTTGTCTATCTACTCTTCTAGAAGCATGTCAATGGCCTCTAAATTTAGTGTGGTTTCTGAAGATTGCTTTTACATAAAAAAATGAAGCCTACACAGGGCTCGTGTCAATTCATTTCTAATTATAACTACATCTAAGAAACCAGAATTCGGCAGACGGACGGTACCTTTCCGATTTGCACTGGTGATGGAATTATGATGGACAGTGCCTGTTAACCATATTGGGCACAGAATACAGATGGAATTTTGAGTAGCCACATATCAGTGTGATGTATATACAAAGAAGAGCAGTGGTAAAAGGAGGCGAGCACAAAACATCAAAAGCAGTTACTTAGTTTCTGATTTTGTCAAAAAATGTGCTAAATCCTGTGCATGTCACTTTAAGCAACATAAATGTATTTAGTTTTGATAGAACATACTTTGTTCTCTTCAGATTTGAACAACCACAGAATTGAAATAATTCTACACTATGGAGATGTAGGCCCTCAACTAAGATGCAATAGAACTTCTGTCCCTGTTAAACATTTGTGTTTGTGAATTTGTTATTCTTCTCAGTGTCGTGTCAGTTTGATTTGTGTATCAGTGTGTGGCAGATAGGAAAATTGTCTTAAAACCAAAAAAAAACAAACAATTCTATTACGAAAATAACATCTGATATTAAGTAATTGCAGAACACATGTGGAGTTTTAGGCAACAGAGGGCCATGGTCTAGAACTGAAAACTCAGCAGCAGAGATCGGCCTAGTTTAATAAAGTCAAAGCTACTCATTTGGTGACTCAGAATCATTTTTCAAGTTTCACAGTAGAAACCGAGGGACTCAAAATAAAGAATAAAAGATGATAAACTCATTAGCAGCTCATAGCCTTTAACACATCATGCTAAAGTGGCAACTTTCATTTTTTTAAATCTTTAGAATGTCTTCTGTTCCACAGAAGCTAGGATATATGCAGTTCCCCTAGAAGGTCAGCAGGTCGTTGCTTTTACAGTGCTTACATAAGATAACCAATTTGGTTGTGTAAGTCAAGCAAGAGTGAGAGACAACCATGTGAAATAGCACAGAATGAGTCTGCTTCCATTGTCAGGAACCACCAATTTCAGTTACTTCTTATCTGCCCACTATGCAGTTGGCTGTTATTTATTCATAGTCCCCAGCACTTTCTGCAATAAATCACCCAATTATTAATGACATTTTAAGAACTTGAAGCAGAGATGAACATGTACTGGCAGAAGAATATGCAGCTATAGCTAGTGGCTTTATCTTGGATTGCACAGCTCAGGCAGAGTGTAGGACAGGACACAGCCAAAAGACAAGTGTATGATATCTGAGCAGTGAACACCGCAAAGTGAGTCTGTGAGACACCCTGTCATGCACACTCAAGAAGAAATAAGAAGTCGAGGTGATGTGAGATGGATCTCTAAAGACTGTCTGAGTGATGATACTTCTGCAAATTGACATACATGAAATGAGAAAAGGCACAAATCCCAGCGGCATGGTGAAGCAAGATGAAAAGGACAGAGAAACAGGTAAAATATTACTTCATCTGAAAGAATACCACATACCTAGGACATTTGGTCCACAATTAAGATTCAATCAAAAAACCTTTCAGGGAATCTTACAAGTAAAGAGTAAAAGAAAAGCAAACTAAATGAGAGGGTGGAGACAAGAGAAAGAAGTAGATCAATAACTGTCTTTAATAGCAGGTTTTGATTGTACAATATAGCTATATAATATTACCTGAGCATACTGTGCAGAGCAATGTGCTGTTTCTTACTTTTCAAATCTGTTTCAAAGCAAATAACAACTTCAGCATTAAAGTTCCTACATTTGTTTAATGAAAAAATTGAACACCTTAGCAGTACACTGGTGCAAATGTTTATTGCCATATTCCAGCTAGGCTGCCGGAAGGCAAATATAGTAGTAGCGAGATCAACTAAAACCAACAAAAATTACTGGAAAAATGGAAGGTTAGAAAGGAAAGCTGAAATACTCATAAAACAAGAAATCAAGTAGTTTTACATTCATATGAATTCAAAAAAACTGTTAAGTGATTCAGGTCTGAGTACCTTAACAGGCAACATCAAAACAATATAAATATTCAGTGACCTATATTAATTTGCTAATATGATTCACTGAATAAACCACGTACTGATGAATCTTCCAATATTTTACAACACAAAAAGGATAAATATAAAATTAGATACAGGCAAGCAGGTGTTAACTTGTTTTATAACAGAATGGAGCCTACAAAATATTTCTCATACACTCCATCACTGAACAGGCAAAGAAATGAGGTACTTGCTAAAAATGACAAATGAGATTTCAGCACTTACCGGTATGATTAAAATAGCCTTGTCTCAGAAGTTCCCCGTTCCTGAAGAGTTAATCAAGCATAACCATCCTTCTAATCAGAGGAGTGAGCTAATGATCCCATTTCTGACTAATACTGGCCTGATACGGCTCTCAAAAGGTAGTTAACATCACTTTGGTGGAAAGACATGACAAGTGCACGTCCTAGCAGTAGGCAATGCATCATTCATGCCCCCTCTTGTCCTGACATTTTAACGTTATCTTGTTTTACTTTGTCAGCCTGAAGCTGCCACGGCTAGCAAATTAAACTGTGAACTTACAAAGTAGGTGGCAATAAATACAAATTATTACAGTTCAAACAATGTCCCTGGAGATGAACAGGCAGAAGGGAAGCATCTTGTGCGTTGTTTTACTTAGAACAAGAGAAGGACTAGCAGTAGAATAGAATATATCTAAGAAATCGCTAAGGCAAAACGCAAACAAGCCAGGACAATAAAAATGAAAGAAAACAAAAATAAATAAGTGAGGAGAAGGTGGAACGAAGGATACAGAAAGAGAGTAAAATAAAGGAAAGAAAGAACAAATTAGGATAGAGAAGGTGGAAAGAGAATGAATGAAGGGCATAAACAAATGTATTTTAATTATCATGCATTTCCCTAAATAATAAATAGCTTTAACATTTTAGAAAATATATTTAAAATGCACTTGAGAAAACCCTTAATAAATATAACGTCTCTACACAAGGATACCCTTAGGGCATAAGCAATACCCCTTCAATATACCACATAATAGGTAGTAGGATCCAACATATCCATCTTTAGAAATATTAGAACCATTCCATCATTAAACACTTTTTTACAGAAAAAAATGCTGCGATTTTATTACTGATGTATATGCCGTCTGCAGAGAAAGAAAAGAGCAGCGAAAAGCTGACCTGTAAATAGGTCAGGGCTCCATGTAAGCTGACTGTGTAACACACACGACAGTTTACGCTTGGACTTACGGAAAACAGCAATGTTGCAGACAAGCATGGAGCCTAAAGCAAGCTGGAGCATGAATCAATGGAAGTAAAAACAGGATGTAAGACTAGGCAAGAAAAGATAAAAATTCGAGAGTCAAAAAGACCAGAGAGCTGAAGGTATGATGGAGTGAAATGGGTGTCAATGATGGAGACGGAAAGAAAGCTGAACAGAACAAGTGATGTGTTTGGGATATGAGTACTAGCATTAATGAAAGTGAGAAGGGAAGATGCAAGGCAGCACATGAGCAAAGAGGGGACTCCAGAAATAGTGACATGAAATCATCAGTAGGGAATGTCAAAAATTATAGCAAATAAGGTTAAAGAAGAGGATTCTGACTGGTCAGCAAGTAGATTTATGGTGACAGATTCTATAATGCATGGGGTCAGGTGGTACAGAGACAAAGAGAAGAGTTTGGTTTAAGTGAAGACTGTGCCATGTCTCACACCAATACAATGAATCAAACCTTTTAATGAAAAATGATAGGACAGATGTCATGTGATAGGGCACATGCACACAAATAATCTACTTGCTGATGCAGTTAATGTGGAACAGCAGAGACCAGTAGAAATGTGAGTTTGCAGGGGTCTTGTCAGCATAGTAGCCTTTTACTGTTATGCCATTGCTAAATATCAGTACAATAAGGATGAAGAGCGAATCACAAAATGAACTGAGTGACTGGTACAATGAACATGTTTTTAGAATAGTGTGTTAGCAGGGAATGACCACCTGTAGCCATATAGGAATGTCATGGAGAAACATTAGCTGGAGAAATATGGTAAAATGGTAGTCTGTTTAAATTAAAATAGGATAAGAGGGAGCAGGGAAAAGAATAAATAGCAGGGAGTGATGGGAACACAGCGGATATGAAGGAGAAGAGGAGGGGCTAAGTGCAGAGTGGTGATCTGCAGTGTCAGGAGCCTAGGTGAAAAGGAGCCAGATAGCATATACTGTGCTTGTGCAAACTGTTGAAGATATAACAAGCAGGTATTGATGCAGCAAGCACATGACTAGCAAACGAAAGGGATTAAATGGAACCAGGGTCAGTTCCCTGAAAGAGGTTGGATAAGCGAACAAAAGCCACACATTGAATAACAAAAATGTGAGACGTAATCTTCTGATTCTCTGGGCAGGAATACCTTTTCAAGCTCAATGTAAAATATGTTTGGGGGGAGCATCAACTTATAAAAAAATAACAAGGTTCATAACTTTTGTTACCCTAGATAAAACCTTATCCATCTAATGTAGTTTTGTGTACAGTAAAGCAGATATAAACATTAATTTAAGAACAATCCACCTCAAATGTTCAGTCTATCCTATAAATCATGTCCCATTTACTCATTAAAACACCAGAAGACCACTTACACCTTATTCCACAACAAGAAAGAGCCAGTGGAATGATTCAATTTTCAGTCATAAAACTGAGCCCTCAACCTGGATACCATGATGACCTTAACATAAGGATACTTTTCATAAAATATATTGTTGCTACTAGTGAAACAAACAAGTTCAGACAGGCAGAAATGGAAGAGAAATGCATTCTCATTAAAGAGAAGGTAATAAACACATTAAATAAAACAATAAGGAATTGCAGGATAAGAGGGGTATAGTGGGAGAAGTTCACTTGTTCTGACGTCCAACAGAATGTTTTTCATCTAGACAGGAGTAACTTTATAACTGTAGGCTTCTTGACTTTCTTAATGATGATCACCCCCCCGATAAGGGAAATAAAACCATCATAAGATGACATAAGATATCAGATTTGAGTATATGAGACTGAGGTACAAAACTCTGTCCTTCTTTTGAGATAAAAGGATATAGAGAAACATGAAAAGCTGGGCAACTGGCATACACATCAGAAATGTGAAACAGGGTTGCCTCTGCTAGAGAAGAGAATCTTCTTTGGATTTTCTACAGTTTCCTTTAGTAACAGGCTGACAATGAGAGAGCTGGTGATACAGTGGGAAAAAAAAGTTTGACTCCAACAATATTGAGAAGACATTGGTCACCCATGTTCTGAAGAAGCAAGCACATCGGTTATTTAAACACCAAACATCTATGTGTGGAAGACCCCACACTTTCATGACCATGAGGAAGGTCTATCCATGTGGTTTACATAAGAATGAGACTGGTATTCTGTACTTAAGATTAGGAATTCTGCTAGAGGGTGTTGTTGGCTAGGGGTAGATATTAATTGATGAGACAGGACCAGGTGAAATGTCTGTTCCCTTCAGAATAGAAATGAGTAGGTGATCCTAACATTTTTATGCTCTATTGTCTGTTGACTGTCTAAATGACTCCTTCTTTCAACACATTCTGAAATGCTGACAGCAGCAGATAGATGGACAAAATCTCTGCCAAATTGTGTGTTTATTCCGATGGGCAGGGGACAAAATCCCAAAACTATGTTTGGTCAACATGTTAGTCAGTAAAATTCAGTTGCCTAAGCACATGGTTGGCAGGTATGTGACATCACACAATTCCCAGGGTAGGGGAATATGCCCATTCCCTCATATTGTGTGATCTCAGAGTTAGTATATATATATATATATATATATATATATATATATATATATAACTGGTAGGGGGTTCACATCTGCACATTTTTTTCTGTTTTTTTTTTTTTTTACTTTTAATTTTTCATGTGCCAAGATTATTGCTTAGCAAATGCATAATAGCATGTTAATGTTTGGTTCATAGGTTTTGTCTTTGTTTTGTGGTTGATGTTTTAAACATTGATGCTTATGTCTTTCGATTAAATTTACTAGACCCACACACACACACACACACACACACACACACACATATATATATATATATATATATATATATATATATATATATATATATGTGGAACACTGCATCTCATAATAAAGAATGAATTGGAAAAATGTGGAACACTTACTAACAATTTCATTTAAAAAAGTCATAGCATGGTTATAATGAGCTACATTATAGTAATAAAACATTCTTTTGATAATTTATTATCATTCAGTTTTGTTTACTATGTGGAAAAATGTAGAATGTCTACTTTTTAAGATGCAGAATGAGGGACAGTCCTCATAATGAAGTACAGTTAAGAGAGATAACTCTAAGATTGCACAAACTCAGGGAAGAATAGAAAAAGACAAAACAGTGCCATTGTGTCTCCTTGCTCTCTCTAACTGCTATTACAACATCAGTGATCGTCCAGAGACAATGTTCTAACTGTCTATCCGCTGGCCACTAACATACAGAGAGTTTCATACAGGGAGGCTGTAGGATGCCCAGCAGTGATGTGGATAAGGCCTTCATTGTAAATGTCCTCATTCCCAGGATTCTGGTGAGGGCTTTAAACAACTCTGTAGCTGCCTGGATGATGGGGATTCTGCTTGTCTTTTGTCTACAATGAGGGACATCCAGTATGGGAAAATACCTGCTCAAGCCTGATTACAAGAGGCTTGATAGTGAGTAGAGTCAGGAGATGGGGAGTAAAAAAACACTTGGTAAAGGAAAATAAAACAATGAACCCCCAATTATTTAGAAAGAATGAACACAGGAGATAAAAATATTGGTAAATACTCTGGGAGCAGTAAAAAGTCAAAAGATGAAGAGGGTGGGCTTGAAATCTAATTCCTCCACACAGTATCTCAGATAGGGCCTGTAAATGTTGCTTAGAGGAATGTGAAGACTTTATTTATTTAGTTACTTGTTTTTGTATTTGATAACCCAGGAGGTTAGCTGGCTTGGAGTTCATTTATAACGGCACATTATATACCATATGTACAGAATTGTCACTACAGTAAAAAATGCAAACAAGACAGCAAGCATATTATGACAATTACCTATCTAGTTAGTCAATGTTGTAAAAGTATGAGTAAAGAACTACTAATAAATATTTAATTACAATTCATCTACAAAAAATATGTAAGTATTAAGCTAGACAATTTGTTGCAATTGTTTATCTTGTTTATTTTTTTAAAGGTCTTCAAAATTCTAAACTTATATCACTCAGTCAGATGATGAGAGTTTTTAGTTACAAGTGGTTAAGATAGGTGCAGTTGTTTCATAGGTTCATAGGTTGGTACTAGGCTATCGGCCCTAGGGCCTATAAATGCCTAGCCATAACAATTCCCTGGCTATTTCTTCCCACACTATTTACTTCCCTGGACCCCTGTCTAGCAGGGTGACTGATGTGATCCCTGGGGTGAATTTCCTTTCTCCCATCCAATCGTCAAGGTTCCTTTTGAAGAGGGCCAAAGAGGCACTCTGCTTGACATGTATGGGCAGTCTATTCCAGAGTCTGGGGAGACTCTGGGTGAGGAACCTATCTGTCCAGCATGTTTTGTTTATTGTGATGACAAGATTTAGATCCCTGGAGCATGTGGCTCTGAGGGATTGGGATTTCTTTAAGTGTAGCATGTCCAACAGCTCTGGGTTTGACATGGCCTTGTATGTTAAGCAGAGATCGCCTCTGAGTAGACGATATGCAACAGAGTATAGCTGGAGTTTTTTAAGGTAGTCAGCATAGGGCATCTGCTTTAGGCCTGTGATTCTTTTACTGAGGTATTTCTGCAGCCTTTCCAGTTGTTGCAGATGACTTGAGAGGTACATACCAAATGGGGCATTGTATTCTATAATGGGTCTAATGAGGGATGAGTACAGTGGGACAATGACCTCCTTTTTTTCTGGTGAAAAGCCCTTAGTGATGAGGTGTTCCACATAGAAGGATTTCCTGACTGTTGTGGCGATGTGGTTATTGAAGGTGAGACCACTGTCCACCTGTGTCCCTAAGTCTCTTATCACACTTTCAGTGTTTAGTGTACTGCCACCTATGTGGTAATTCACAGGTACATGCTTTTTCCCAAAGGGGATAACTATACATTTCTTGGCATTGAGCTTGAGCCCAAGGCTCTGGCACCAAGCATCTGTTTCTGTAAGGCCCTTTTGTAGAGTATCCACATCATTTGGGGATTCAATAATGGCTCCCAGTTTGCAGTCATCTGCAAACTTTGTTAGCCAGAGTCCCTTAGTGTTGGCCTGTACTTCAGAGAAGTAGATGCCAAACAAGAGTGTTCCCAGGACTGAACCCTGAGGTACTCCACTTGTCACTTGTCTCGAGCTGGATTGGAGTCAGATACTTTTACAGTGTGGGTTCTGTCAGTAAGCCAGTTGGCAACCCATCGAGTTATGTACGGATTAATGCCCAGCTTAGTAAGTTTATCTATGATTCCAGAGTGGAGGATGGTGTCAAAGGCCTTGGTGAGGTCCATATAGGCTGTGTGGACCACTGCACCCTTGTCCACGGCTCTGAAGACTGATTCAAAGAAGTCAATCAGGTTCAGGAGACCAGATCGGCCCTTCACAAACCCAAACAGGATGGGGTTTAGTGTTTGAAGGTTGCCAATGTCTTTGTTTATAAGTTCCATGATAATAAGTTCCATGGCCTTGCAGATCATGCTCATCAGACTGATGGGGTGGTAGTTCCCAGGATCCAAGGTGGATCCCCCCTTGTAGAGTGGGATAACTGTAGCTGTGCGCCACTCAGTGGGCATGAAGCCTGAGGTGAGGGTATGATTAAACATGACACATAGGTGAGGTACCAGTTCATTTTGTAGTTCATGTAGTACACAGCCCGGGATGTCATCTGGTCCCATGGACGCTGTATTCTTAGCTTTGGAGAGTGCATTTTTTTACCTGTGTGGCCATTATTACCAGAATTTGGCAATCTTCCGGTATTGAGATGGGCCATTTAGGGGGTGAAGTTGGCACACTGAATCGATCTGCCAGGATACTGGCAATATCCTTGGGATCAGCATATTTAATGCCATTCTGTTGTAGCTCAGAGCAGATCTGAGCATTGCCATTTAGATTCTTGACATAGTTATAGAATGCCTTGTGGTTGTCTTTGGAATCTTTGGCAATTTTATTTTCATAACTAGCTTTGGAGGATTTTATGAGGGATCTCAGCTTCTTACTGAGGCTGGTAAGGGAGTTTTTTGCATCCTGGGATTTTCCTCTTTTCTGCAACAGTTTCTTCCTTTTGTTGTAAAGTTTGTTTATGACAGGGGACCACCAGATTGGTTTCCTTTTTTTGGAGGAGAGCATCTTGGTTCGATTTGGGATGGCATGATTCATGCAGGAGTGGATGTGCTTGTACAGTGCCTTTGTGTAGGAATCAGCAGTTGAACTTTCAGTTCCCGTCTGCATGGGTGTCATGAAGTTTCTCACTTCTGACTTGAGTAGCATGAAGTTGGCTTTGGAGAAGTTTTTTATGGAGGTTTCCTTATGGGGGGTGGGGGTGGGATTTGGATGTTAAGGGTGATTAGCTTATGGTCTGACCTGACCAACGAGGGGGTGACCATTGTGGAGCATCAATTTCCCATGTTGGTAATGACCAGGTCTAGGATATTGGAGCCCCTGGTGGGACAATGGATTAGCTGATCCAGAGCATTGTAATTTATGAATTCCAAGAACCGTTGGTCTAAGGTGTTGGTACTTGGTACACGAGTAGTTTTCCCAGTTAATGGCAGGGTAGTTGAAATCATCCAGTATTAGGGTATTTGGTTGTATCTTAATATTTTCCAGTATGTTTAGAAAGGTGTAGTGAGAATCTTGGGGCATGGTGGGGGATCTGTAGCAAGCTACAATTTGGATTGCAGTCTTACCTAGTGTTAGTTGCACCTGGAGAATTTCAGACGCATTGTGTTGGGAAACTAGCCTGGTGATGTGAATATCCTTGGTGAATATCGACACTCCTCCACCTTTAGTGTTTCGATCCTGGTTTGGTGACCGAAAAGTGTGGTAAGAGTTGTAGCCTGGTATTGCAGGGGTGCTCTCTGGAGCCTTGAACCAGGTCTCAGTTACTGCAGAGATATTGATGTTCTCCATTTTTAGGAGTGCCTCAAGAGAGTGCATTTTGAGGTTTAGACTTCTAGCACTGAGTAGCATTACCTTCAGATTTTGCATGCTTGTACCTGTTACGGTGGTGGTTTTGTCCTTTGAACTTTGCCTAAAAAAGCACTATTGGGGTGGCAAGAACTTTGTTTAGAATTACAGGGGGTTTCAAAAACAGAAACCTATATCACAATGTGAGATGATGATTATAACAGAGTGTTTTTAGTCACAAATGATTGTTTTTTTTTTGTTTTTTGTTTTAGTTACATCTGATTATGGTGATGTGGGCATGTCAAACATTTATATTTAATTACAACATTTACGTGTTCCTAGAGTAAATATCTGAAGAAGAATGTGGAGATATTTTTCAAATGGATTGGTAGTAAATTTCAAACAATAGGAGCTGTTTTTATAAATTAATCTCCAGAAGTGGAAAGCATAAACTGTAGTTGTTTTAAGTTGTTTGACCATAGCGCATATGATCAGAATGGGATGTCTAAGGCTGTCCTAGTACAACAGGTAACATGCAGGTCCAGAGTTACTATTTATTTATTTATTTATTTATTTATTTATTTACTTAACGGGGAAAGTCCAACTCGGTTAGAAGCTCATTTTCAGCCCAGGGAGAAAAGCTCCAAAGAAATATAAACAAAATACAATAATTAGGTAGTACAACAGTATACATATAGTAAGATGCAAAATACACATCTTCCAGTTAGTCTATACAAAGAAGTATTCAATACTGTTTTCTAGTAGATACAAGTTCAAAAAAGAAAATCACACAAGCATTTCAGTAAAGATAACTGTGAGAATAATAAAATTAGTACTTTGTACATATTAAATAATAGTTGTGAACAAATGAGATTTCCTTTATATTTTTATGAGCAGTAGCAACACCAAGGAGAGGGAGAAAATGAGGTAAGGCGTGAACGGTATGGTGAGAGAGATATAGATATCTTGTCAGTCAGGTTTGGCGGAGGAGCAATGCTAGTTTTTTCGATAGATGTTCTAATAGTAGTTGTTTCAAACTGGTAGATTCAGCTAGCTAAAAAGGAATTTCTTATCAGTGTTGGGCATAAGGTTTATTATGTTAGAATACTGACCTTTCTTGTCTTTATCAAATGTTTAATATTTGCTGGATCTAGGTTGTCTCCACTGGAAATCCTTTCTTGGTACCAGGAAGAACCTAATTAAAATCTCTTTGCACCCTTGTTACAACAAAGTTACTAGTCCAGTTACTAGTCCAATTACTATTCTAATTGTCTGTTTGCTCAGCATCTTCAAATTTAGTGAAAAGGATAGAACTTATTGATGTACCAGAGTGCCGAGAAATGGATGTGATATGGGTATTATCCTGACATCTATGATGTAACCCATTTCCATTAAGTTTCTTACCCAAGAATATGTAATTATTTTGAACAGTTGTGATGTAAAATGAGAACAGTGCCCTCCTAAAATCTTTAGGAGTGATGTAGACAAAAAAAATGACACTGCTCAGTATTACTGTTGATGGGGTAAAAAAGACATTGATAGCTCATTAGAGAATCATTTCTGGTATTTGGTTTCAGGCTTGCTTCCTCCATTGTTGTTGCCTTTTCTAAGTTTTGTTGGGAACCTACAGGCAGTGTAAACCTTAGCTCTAGATGACTGTCAATGTTGAAGCAACACCCCAACCCCATAATGGATAGAATGATTTACTAAAGGATCTCAACTTGACACTTGGCCATATGGGTCTCATAAAGAACCTGTATAGATGAAGTGTCCACCTTCTTATCATGCCTATCCAAGATTCTTCTGTCTTGATCAGGAGGCCAAGTCATAAATTTCTCTTTTACTCAGTATTGTGAACATATTAAATATAAAACAAATGGATCAGATATAGTATTCGTATAAATATATTTGTTCATCTTATGAGTAATACATTTTGAGTTAAAAAACACCATAAAAATGATTTTACAGTCTCTGAGTTGGTTATAAATAAGTAGAGGTCTGTGGGTAATGCAATTGCCCCCCCCCCCCCATTATGGGGAGGGAAGTTTTTGGTCCAAGGAAAAATACAATATTGTAATTCTTTTGTTTTCCTCAGTTTTCTGTGTCATTTTAAAACCCATTTAAGGTTATCTATCATATGACCATCCAGTAAAAAGTAGTGACCCTAGTAACAGGGGTACCACCAATGAAAGAAAAGGGAACATGCCAGACAGTGTTTGTCTTGTTGGGTAGGATAAGTCTGGACATTGTGTCATGACTTCAAAATCCTGAACTGTCTCAGTGGCAACAGGAAACTTAAAGTTTGAGAAAAAGCAGATGTCATCAATGACTTGGCTAAGAATTATACCAGCACTTCCACAACCTAGCTGTTTACATTTGTGTATGTGTCCACAGAGGAAGATTGTCAAAGAAACACAAAAACTAAAAAACAAAGTGGTAACATATTTCCACTGGTAGTATCACCAAGTCTTAATGTCACTACGCAAAATATATTAATAACACTGAGAATACATTAAGCAAATACATCAGAGACAATCTAATTAATGTTTAATAGTCATTGTGCAGAACCTTCTGAGCAATTTATGTTCCACCATAAAGATAAGAAACATTACATGTAAACTATATACAGCCCCGCATTTAAATTGGAGTAAAAACAAAACTGCAAGCAGTTAATGTAGGTTATTTTGGTTTTGCATAACCATCCAATTCCACTGAAACCAATTAGAATTACCTGTGTTAATTACACCAGAACACCAATCAACAGCTCCTTGCTAATTAGGTTTTCTTTATTATAGCCCGGAAATCGCCATGGTGACAAAATTCACCTGGGGAGCATTATTAGGAAGCAAATGCAGTTGTCAGAGTGCCACAAAATTTTCACAAACATTTGTTTACCAGCAAATGAAAAAAAATGCATCAAGTTGTTAAATTTGCATACATAAACTAGGGAGACAAACACAGAAATACAGACTGATAAACATTAATCAGATATATAAGCAACAAAAGCTAGTTCTGTTTTTATAAAGCTCATTTGTTTTCCCAATATCCATTCTGAATATGAAACTACATCAGTGATACACCAAACCTTTGTCTTTTGTTGGCCAGTATTTAAGATTGGTTTCTTTTAACTGATTTAATCTTTACATCTCTTAAGGTATACCCAGTATCATGGCAAAAATAAATTTTACTTCGGGTTGTCTCAGTGCTGATCTATCTGCCATTCCCAGACATGACTAATGCTGTCAACACTTCTTTTTTTGCCATCAGTTAATTTCAAAAATAAAGAAATGTCCACATCAGATCAGCTGCCCACAATTTGCTGTCATGTAGCTACTATTATTATGTGGTTTGTGGGATTCTTCCTAGACATACTATATACCTGAACTATATTTTTATTTATTTATTAATACATACATTATAACAAGGAATATCCATCTAGGAAGCCTGTTTGTAGTGAAGACCACAAGAGAAAAAATGTATTCCTTTAGACAACCTATTTTAACCTTGTACAGTAAACAACGTAGTTTGTGACACACAAACAGAAATGCAATGTGGATACACCATTCTGAATACTTTGTTGCCTTTAGGCACTGTAGTGCCTAACAGGTACCTAGTATACTGTCATTACTCCCTTGTGTGCCTAGCCAAGTACATTTTATTACATGTAGTTCTACCTCATCCAGCAAATCATGGAAGAAAGCTCAGATGGATATATTTACCCACCTCTTGTATAAATCAGCACTGAGTTAATTATATATTTCTGAAAAGGGCAAATTCCATTGCATCATTCAAACTGGAAACAATTCTAAACTCAGTAGCAAATATGTACCTAGTGGGTTACAAAATATATATATATATATATATATATATATATATATATATATATATATATATATATATATATATACTCACCCCAGCTGACTTCCTTCTATTTCACCCCTTTTTCCCTACACTCCACCCTCTCAACTCACTCTCATACTTTATCTCCACTACTCTCATCTACCTTTTCTCTTTCCTATGTTATTCATTCCCTATTATTTCATGCATACTTATATACTTGTAAGACTTGTAACCCAGTATACCTTGCTACTTTATAATTCTTAAATACAGTCTGTGAAGCATAGACCTCAAATTCTTTATACTGCTTAATCAACCTGTTATTGCTGATACTGCCTTTGAATGCTCTGACTGGGCATGTTGCTCTATGATTTTTTTGTTTGGTATATGTTTGTTTTAGCTTTTTTGCATGCTGTTATTTCCTTCAAACTATGTAACAACTCATGTTTATTTTTTAATTTTACAATTGTATAACTGTATATGGATGGAGCTTTTCTCCCTGGGCTTCCATTCAAAATGGGCTCTTTTTGGCCCAATAGACTTTCCCGGTAAACAAACTGTAAATAAATAAATAAATACTGTCTACAGAAAGGATCTACAACATGTGTTTAGGTACTAGTACCTCAAGATACACCTGCGTGCTGCCACTTGCTAGAAAAAGCAAATGGTCTAATTCCCGCTAGCCTGATCTCCCATTTCTATATAGCCCTCGCAATACCTGATCCTATGACATACATAGCACTACCAGAATCTAAACCTTCAATCAAAATAGCATTGCCACCTATCCATTTTTTTTCTGGACTATCCAGAAATCAAACTGATTGTCTGGCACTCCAAAATACACTGTACAAACTCCAGTATTCCATTTCAAAAAAAGAAACAGACTATCAGAGTTTGTTAAATCGGTGGATTTGCTATGCTTTTTTACAGAAAAACATAGTAAATCAGCAGAAAGAAGGCATCACAAATGGAAAAAAGAGGGTGTTCACCCTCATCTGACTTGATAAAGATATCACAAAATAGGTGGAAAGTGGAAGGGGAGAAGGGAGGAGATGGGCAGGGTTATGGGAGTTGCAACAGGTGTGTCTTTGGTCCGATTTTAGCCACAATGAATGGTGGCAACCCTAAATGTAAAACCTCCACCCAGTTCCCAACCCAGCTCCTCAGTCCCTTACCCTAAATTTCCAGCTCCCCTCCTTAAACCTAAATTTCCTGAGCACTTCCTAATACTAAAACTCTCTTCCCACTCCCTAAACTTAAAAGTCCAACCCCGTTCCCTAAACCTAAGTTCCTTAATTGCTCCCCTAAACATAAAATTCACTTCCAGCTCCCTAATCCTAAAACTCCATTCCTGTTCTCTGATCTTAAAATCCCTCTCGCACTCCCTAATCCTAAACCCTCCTCATGCTCCCTCTCCATGGCTGCCTGCCCAAAATCATATTAGAGTTTCAGCATGACAAGTGCTCCCTCCCAATAGCTGCTTGCCCAAACTCATTTGAGTTGCAGCATGACAAGTGCTCCTTCCCCATGGCTGCTTGCTTGAACTCATATTAGAGTTTGAGCACAAGCAGCAGCCTAGCTGATCTACAAAGCACTCAAGTCCCCGACTTTGAGACAGTGGTTATCAAGCACTTGGGACTTGAGTGTCTGCAGTAAGCTCCCTACACACCTGTGCCCACTAACTGATGTTGACATTATTGCTTCTGCTACCTGTTGGTCATATATATTTAAATGTGCATCTGTAAAATGTGCACCAGGGTCTTCAAAAGGTCTGACTTATGTGAACAGATTGAAATCATTGTCATACAGACTGCTCAGATGTGACCTGTGCCTTGCATACAGAGCATTGTCTGACCCAGCTTTAATGGAAATGCTATACATTCACAAGTCAAATGGCACACCGGTCACTCACTCAAAGGACCTTAACCTGGTATGTGATATTAACAGAACTTGCTGGAGAGACAGATTTGTCTCACAGAGGTTGCCCCACTTTTGGAACAAGCTTCCTATTCATAGGTTCATAGGTAGGTACTAGGCTATTGGCCCTAGGGCCTATATAAGCCTAGCCAAATGGTACTCTGGCTTTTGCCAACCAAGAAAATTATTTTCCTGTGCCCCTGTCAAGCAGAGCCACAGAAGTGATCCCTGGGGTGAATTTCCTATCTCCCATCCAATCATCAAGATTTTTCTTGAAGAGTGCTAATGAGGAGCTTTGTTTGATAAAGATAGGTAGTTTTTTGAGATGGTCTGCGTAGGGCATCTGTTTGAGGCCAGTAATCCTCTTTGTGAGGTATTTCTGTGGCCTTTCCAGTTGTTGTAGATGTCTTGTGAGGTACATCCCAAAAGTGGTATTGTACTCTATAATGGGTCTAATGAGTGACGACTAGAGGGGAACAATGACCTCTTTTTTCCTGGATGAGAAACCTTTTGTGTTGAGGTGTGCCACGTAGAAGGATTTCCTGACTACTGTGGCGATATGATTATCAAAGGAGAGACTACTGTCCACCTGTGTCCCAAGGTCTCTTATCACACTTTCGGTGTTATGTAGACTACCACCTATGTGGTAGTTCATGGGTACAGAGTTTTTACCAAAAGGGTTGACAATGCACTTTTTGGCATTGAGCTTGAGGCCATGGCTTTGACACCAGGCATCTGTCTCAGTGAGGCCTTTGTGTAGGATGTCCACATCATTAGGAGTTTTGATTATGGCTCCTAGTTTGCAGTCATCTGTGAACTTTGTTAGCCAAAGACCTTCTGTGTTAGCCTGTACTTCAGAGAAGTAGATACCAAACAGGAGAGGACATAGAACTGAACCCTGTGGTACTCCACCTGTCACTGGTCTGTTAAACAAAGTCCTTTGTTGGTCCTATTAAAGCATAATTTGGACGACTGGATGGGCAACTGGAAATTCACTCCAGGGGTTCCACCTGTGTCCTTCTTAGACAGGGGCAATAGCTGCTGATTTTAGTGTCTGCTTGAACCAGACACACTTGGGAACATGGGTTAAAATTGGCTAGTCCTGTAAAGGACTTGGTGCCTTTAGACTAGTAACTTCCTATGATCCTATAAGTACAGTGATACCAGCTAAAAAACAGTGCTGAGGTAATTTCTTCTCATGCTAATAACACCAGGGACTGGACAGTTTATAACACAAAGCATCAGCTAGGGAAATAGATTTTATGTGCCTGATAACAGTTTCAGTTTTAGTTTTGGTTATTAGTAACTTCATTAAAAGAAAAGCTAAATCACCACACAAAACAATGCATGTAAGAATACAAAAATAGCAATGAATATTTTAAAAACTACAACTAAAAACCACCACTGTCTGTAGATCATCAGCCCCCTGCCAGTCAATCAGCCCATTCATTTCCCATCCCCAGCACAAGGGTCAACCAGGAGGAACCATCACTCAGACAGCAATAGGAACACAGGAACAATACCTGACACATGCTCATAAGATTTTAGCCAAATACCTACCTATGAACCTATTCCAAGTATGGTATTCTAAGTAATTACAAACCAAGATCTAGAATAGTAACACAGCAACATGAGACATATCAGGACTCCTAGTGCATTATGGAAAGTACAATGCCAGCTAGAAAAGGGGAACTAGTAGGCCTATGAACCTATAAAAGCAAACTCAAAACAGTATGATTGCCCTCACAAGAGCCCTTTTATTTTATTTATTTGTTAACTGGGTACAAGTGTCCCCATTCATGGGTGACCAAAAAACACTATCTGTTTAAGTTATTTTCTCAAATTCTCATAAATGGCAAGTTAAGAGTGCCAAGACTGTAGGATGAAGCTCATTAGCAGCTCTATTCCTCTTAGCCTAAACTGCCACAGTGCATTTTGGTTTAGAAGAAAATAAAAATCAGTTATGACTACTCATAGTTCCACAGAGATATTAATATAACATAGAGCATCAAGATAAAATGAAACAGCTATGTGTCTTTCACTTTCTGGCAATAGTGACCCTTTAAATGATGTATTAACAGCTCCCCTTACAGTATTATTTAACATGTTTTTGTGAAAAAAAGATTATTATACCATGACCCCCCCAAAACGTGCATGCTGATTGGCCAGCGTGCACATTGTAAATCGAGTTATACTAATGGAAAAAGGTCCGGTCGCCCGGACTTTTTTCCATTAGTATAACTCTACTTTTAAAACACTGTCTCACTATGTTAAATGGGTTTAACATAGTGAGACAGCTTTAAAATAAGCAACGGAGATCTCCGTTGCTTATTTTAAAGCTGTCTCACTATGCTAAACCCATTTAACATAGCGAGACAGGTTTTAAAAAAAAGGCAACGGAGAAAGCGAGATCTCCATTGCTTTTTTTACTGTTTCGCTATGTTAAATGGGTTTAACATAGCGAGACAGTTTTAAAATAAGCAATGGACATCTCCGTTGCTTATTTTAAAACTGTCTCGCTATGTTAAACCCATTTAACATAGCGAAAACAGTAAAAAAAAGCAACTGAGATCTTGCTTTCTCCGTTGCTTTTGCCCACAGCTCTGATGTACTGCGCAGGCACGCAGTACATCAGAACTGCCGCGGATGCCAGACATCTGCGGAAGGGCAGTAAACAGGCATTATACTATGCCATTATTTAAGAAAAGTAATAGTTTCTTTTCTTAAATAATGTCATGGTATAATAGCAATAACCCACGCCTGGGTGGGTAATGCTATTACCCACGGTTGGCTTTGTTTGGTCCCTCGGGCTTCGCCCTCTGGACCAAACCACGCCAACCGTGGGTAAATCCAGCATTACCCACACTCAGGCGTGGGTTATTGCTATAGTACTAGATGAATAATGGTAGCCAACTGCAGTTCTACTATGCAAGGAAATGGACCAATCAAAACAGAAAAGAAATTAGAGGTGTTGCATTTTAAATGTGGAACAATATGCTTTTTGCAAAAGGTAGGTCTTTCTTTAACAGTGAATTAAAAGTTAAATAGATAAAGATCTAACACCAGATGTAATCAGCCTGAATTTTAGTAACATTTCACAAGAAACATATTATAATTTGAGATGCATTTCAGACAGAGGTAGAAGAGTCAGCAAATCCAAAACTGGCTAGTAGACCACAAACAGATGTAAAACAAGAAGCATTTTCAAATACTAAGTGTGATCTGTGAGGTTCACCAAGGTTCTGCTTTAAAAACAATTTTATTTAATATGTTAATTTTTATATAGGTTTATAAGTAATTCCTACACTAGCTGTTCTTCTGATATTAATATGCTCATAAATTGCTCCAAATTAGGTGAAGTTTATTTACCATTCATTCAGGCTGATCACACTGGAACTATATCTTAAGGGGAAGATTTCAGCTCTTATTCATACAGACCTGAAGAAATTTGGCCATGACTTTAGGCAGATGGAAATTCACTTGCTCTTCTGATAGATGTTTCCATGCGTCAGGTGTTGTTGAGGGATTCTGAATTATTTGTGTATATTTTGTAGACCAATCAGAAAATAATGGACTTTTGCTCTCAGCAGTGTTTTTATGAATGCCATATTTAATAGTTCTGCAGAACTGTGAGATCCACTGCTGCAGAGGGATAAAGTCCTGACAATGACCCAGGCAACCCAAGTTGATTAATGAACTGGGTACATGTTGGAACTGGCCAGGAGGAAGAGGAATGACAAGACCACAATGAAGGGCGGTACTGAGGCATAATTGCTTCAAAAGCCTCAGCGGTGATACGGAGCCATGAAAACAAGCAAGTGCTACAGTAGGTGGCAGACAAAGAGAACATGAAAACATAGGTTCATAGGTGTGTACTAGGCTAATGGTCCTGGAGCCTTTACAAGCCTAGCCCATAGGATTACCCTGGCATCATGCCAGCCAACCTTAGTTTCCAGTGCTTCTGTCAAGTAGACCCACTGGAGTAATCCCCGGGGTGAATTTTTTATTTCCCATCCACTCATCAAGATTTCTCTTGAAGAGGGTCAGTGAGGTGCTCTGTTTGACATGTATGGGAAGTCTATTCCATAGCATGGGCAGTCTCTGGGTTATGAACCTGTCCCTCCAGCATGTTCTGTTAATTGTGGTAATGAGGTTGAGGTCTCTGGAGCATGTGGTGCGGATGGATTGGGATTTCATTAGATGTAGCATTTCTAACAGAGCTGGGTCAGACATGGCTTTGTAAGTCAAGCAGAGATCGCTTCTAAGTAGGCGATATGAGACAGAGAATAGTTGGAGTTTTTTGAGACTGTCCAGATAGGACAAGTGTTTAAGGCCCAGGATCCTCTTTGTGAGGTACTTTTGCGGTCTTTCCAGTTGTTGCAGGTGTCTAGTGAGGTACATGCCAAATGGGGCATTGTACTCGATGATTTTCCTAATGAGGGAAGAGTACAGGGAGACAAAGACCTCTTTCTTCCTGCATGCAAAACCCTTAGTAATGAGATGTGCCACATAGAAGGACTTTCTGACCACAGTGGCAGTGTGGTGGTCAAAGAGAAGTTGCTGTCAACCTGTGTTCCCAGATCTTTTATAATGCCTTCTGTGTCCAGTGGACTACCATCGATGTGGTAGTTCATGGGAACTGGGTTTTTTCCAAAGGGGATGACGACACCTTTTTTTGGCACTGAGCTTAAAGTCATGGTTCTGACACCAGTCATTGGTCTCAGTGAGGCCTTTCAGCAGGATGTCAACATCACTAGGGGAGTTAATAATGGCTCCCAACTTGCAATTATCTGTGAACTTTGTCAGCCAGAGTCCCTTCATGTTGGTCTGGACTTCTGAGAAGTAGATACCAAACAGGAGAGGACCCAGGACTGATCCCTGTGGGACTCCACACATGACTGGTTGACAGTCTGATTTGGAGTCAGCTACTTTCACACTGTGGGTTCTATCTGTAAGCCAGTTTGCAACCCACCTAGTGATACAGGGGTTGATGCTTAGCTTAGTGAGTTTTTCTATGGTTCCTGAGTGGGGAATGGTATCAAAGGCCTTGGCCAGATCAAGGTAGGCTGTACGAACCACCTTGCCTTCATCCACAGCTCTGGTGACTGACTCAAAGAATCGACCAAATTGAGCAGGCATGATCTACCCTTCACAAAACCAAACTGTGTAGGATCCAGAGTTTGGAGATTCCCTATATCCTTGTTTATTAGGTCCATGATGATGATGATGCATTCCAGAACTTTGCATATCAGACTTGTCAAGATAATGGGGTGATAGTTCCCGGGGTCTGTAGATGCTCCTCCTTTGTGGAGAGGGATGACTACAGCAGTGCACCATTCAGTAGGGACAAAGCTTGAGGTGAGGCTGTGATTATACAGGGCACACGGGTGAGGTGCCAGTTCACTCTGTAGTTCATGTAGAACACAGCCAGGGATATCGTCAGGTCCCATAGAACCTGTATTCTTGGCCTTGGACAGTGCTGTTTTAACCTGTTCAGCAGTAATACTGGGTGTCTGGCAATCTACTGGTATTGTGATTGGTCCTTTAGGGGGGAGAGAGAGAGGGGTAAAGTTGGCACTGAATCTGTCGGCCAGTACAGTGGCAATATCTGATGGCTCAGTATAGGAGGTACCATTGTGTAGTAGCTCAGAGCAAATCTAGGTATTGCCGTGGAGGTTCTTTACATAACTATAGAAGGCCTTGTGATTGTCTTTACTATCTGCTGCAATTCTGTTTTCATAACTAGCTTTAGAGGATTTGATGAGGGATCTCAACTTTGTGTTAAGGCTGATAAGGGAGTTTTTCCAGTCTTGTCACTTCACCTTATTCCGCATCAGTTTCCTCCTTCTGTTGTAGAGTTTGTTTATGGCAGGGGAACCACCAGATTGGCTTCCTTTTTTTGGAGGACAGCATCTTGTTTCTATTGGGTATGGCAAGATCCATGCATTTGTGTATGTGTTCATACAGTGCATTGGTGTATGATTCATTGGTCATGCAACTATTCTCCATTTGCATGGGTGCCGTGAAGTTAGCCACCTCTGTTCTTAGGAGCCCAAAGTTAGCTTTGGAGATGTTTTTCATGGTAGTTACCTTTCCAGGTGAGGGGGTTGCCCATGTTAGTAATGACCAGGTCAAAGATGTTGCTACCTCTAGTGGGGGTAAGAACGAGCTGGTCCAGGGCATTGGAATTAATGAATTCCAGGAAACATTGGGCAAGTGTATTGGTACATGAGTAGTTTTCCTAGTTAATGGAGGGGTAATTGAAGTCACCCAGTATGAGAGTGTTAGGTTGAACCCTAATATTCTCCAGGGTGTTTAGAAACGTGGAGTGAGTGTCTTGGGACATGGTTGGGGACCTATAACAGGCTACTACCTGAATCACTGTCTTACCCAATGTTAGCTGCACCTGAAGTATCTCTGATGCATTATGTTGGGCTACCAGTCAGGAGGTGTGTACATCCTTTATGAATATGGAAACACCACCATCTTTGGGGCTTTGGTCCAAGTTCTGGGGCCGAAAGGTGTGGAATGAGTTATAGCCTGGTAGTGCAGGGGTGCTTTCTGCTGCCTTGAACCAGGTCTGCACAAATGCCGATGTTGTCCATTTTAAGGAGTGCTTCAAGTGAGTGCATTTTGAGATTTAGACTTCTAGCGCTGAGCACCATGACCCTCAGATTGCATTTCTTTGTAGCTGTTATGGTGGTAATTTGGTCTTTGGAACACCACCTAGAAAAGGCACTATAGGGGTGGCAAGAGCCTTGCCCAGTATCTGGAAGCACAGGGGTGACAGATGCAGGCCATATCTGGCAAAGCATTGAGGTCTGTCAATCATGTAATCCCAGGCAGACAGATACTGGACCCCCTTAGAATGACACCAGAAACGTAGCCAATTGTTGAAATCAATCATTTTCTTCTTGTACTGTGGTATCATTCTGGGTGATGCTAGGATGCTGCTCAGGGCTAGGGTTGTACCTGCCTGAGCTACATAATCTGAGAGCTCCTCCATGTCTCTTTTCATGTAGTCCAGGGAGGTACGTCTCAGGTCATTCACACCCACATGTACAATGACAAAGTCATATTTGTACCTGTTGTTGTGGGACCTGAGTGCATGCATTATGTGGTGGATCCTGGTAGCTGACTGTCACTTTCTCCTTATTTAACCTAGAGTGGGACATCAGTGTGCCTCACTACTGAGTCACCTATGACTAGTGTGCTGGGCATGCTGTTTTGCCTTAGGGGCTTTGGTTGAATGCCACACTGTTTAGGAGAGTTATGTGTCTCTTGATTAGTGTTGTGTTGTGGTGATCGAGTGCGTTTCTGCCTTGGAGGTCTCTGCTGTTTGGGTAGATTTTTATTGAGAGCCTCTGTGAAAGTGGGTGTGTGGTTTGTGTTTTTATTTGAAGGCAGTGCTGGTGTATGTTCTGGAGGGCTATGTGTTCCATGTGGTGTGGTGCAAGTGTTGACCTTCTCCTCTTGACCGGCTATTCCGGTCTTGGCTGGATAGTGCATGTCTTCCAATTTGGATATATAACTGCATCTCTCGCAAGTCTGAGTGTTGGGAGGTAAGAGGAGAGGGTTGTCAGTGTACATGAGGCAGTTGCTGCATTGCCTCAGGATGCCCAACCTCACCAGGTTAATAGGAGAAAGCAAGGGAACTGACCTTTAGACATGGCTGGAGGGGTGGGCATTAATAATAAGTACTGGAGCTGTTTCCTTGTAGAAAGTTTAGTGCTGGTAGCACTTTTGTGTGCTACAATAATTGCTGCAAGAAGTCTGGTATGGTAAAGTGCTAGACTAATAAGCTAGTAACAGTGCAGGAGAGGAGGCAACTGGCAGATCTAAGGGAAAAATTGAAGAGTATCTGGACTAGACTAGTTACAGAACAGGCGGGAAAAGCAGAAATGCAGGCTTTTAGGCCAGAAAGTTGAAGAAGATGGAAATAAAAATGCCCAAACGGCCAATAAACTACAATTTCTGGGCCATAAACCAATCCTCTTGTGGTAGATAGGCTACCTAGTGCTTACCACTCCCACTGACAAGCTAGAAGGCTTCTCTCCGACACAGAGAAGTTTTCTCATGGTGGCATTGCATGCCTACCTGGGTGACATTACCTATCATGTTAGAAGGGAAGTAGGGCCTTAAAGGAAAAAGTCTTGCAAGCCGCACTAGGAAAGCTCTTAATCTGATCTGTACCACTCTTGGCATGTGGTGGCTTGCACCCCATTGATCATAATGTGGAGACTAGGACCTCTGTGTATAGGGCTGCCCCAATGAGAAATCTTCCCTGTACAGTTAACACCAGAGGTTATCACATGCATGTGCAACTGGAGGAGAAGTGAAGCAATAAAGGTGACAGCAGGTGAGGAGGTTGTGGTCAATGACAGCAGGTCAGAAAAAAAAATTCTGTATAACTATTTCATCATTATCTAGTTTATTAATTTAGTTACTTATTTATTTTTCTTCCTAAATATATTACTGGACACTGAAAATTAATTAGATAAAATATTTCCTGATAAAATAAAATGAACCATATCACATGATACAGAATAATAAAAATGTCCAGAAACCAATCAGTTAATGAATGTATTATGAAAAAAATGCTTTGAAGTTTTCTGCCTCAAAAGCTTATTTTTGTTTTCTTTTCATAATATATTCACAAAAAGGTTAGCTTCTGGATCTTTTACTATAAAGAGACATTCCTTACATTATGTTTTACCAACAAGAAGGGAAACAGTATCTGTTAAAAAAGAAAACATTTGCAATTTACAACATGTGGCAAAGCTGAGACTGTGTGTGCAGCTATCTATGCCCATGCTTATGGCCCCACCCACGCCCATGAAGGTCCATTCTCCTAGCTCCCTACTCATCCATGCTGCTTTTTTTCTAAGTTGCTTAACATGCTTTGTAAGATTTCTCATAGAGATGATACGTGACTTTATTTTAAGTCAATCTATAAGTTACCCATTATGTGAATCTTCTGTACTTTTCCTGCAGCAGCAGCAGGCAGGTCATTTAATACTTTGTTACTTCAATTATCACTGGAAAAATACAACCAAGGTTAAACACATTTGGGCAAAAATTCCACTTTGTAAAGTGAAGTGATTATCAGGAAACAACACAATATGTCTTACACATAAGACAGATCATTCTCTAGGCAATAATTTACAGGAAATATTAATTTAGTTTGGCAAAATCTCCCTACTAAAAATAAAGAATGCATTCTAAACTTCAACTCATTTCCTCCTAAAGAAATGGTATTTGCTGCTTAGTGATGGCTACCATTAGTTTTCCTGCAAATGACGTAAACTGAAACAGAGAGAACCAAGAGAGAGAGAGAGAGAGCATGGGAGTTAATAGGTAGGCAGAAAAAACATGAAAACAGAAACGTGGGCAGAAGGCCAAATCTGAAATGCATTCATAGTCATAAATGCATAGATACATACCTACATCTTAAAAGATATGCATAACATTATTTCTGAATAACTGCATTTTATATATACATATATATATATATATATATATATATATATATAGATAGATATAGATATATATATATATATACACTCAGACATACACATTGAGCAAGGAATGCTCACTGCTTGCTACAGAAAAGGGTGCCTTTTGCTCCATCCAGCTATCCTAGAATTGGAAAAACTGTTGAGAAGTTCTTAAGTTAATAGTGCCACTGTTTAAAAAGCATCTCTAGTTTGGAACTTTTAACTAAATATTGTTTGCTTTGTCTGTAACTGTGGAGATGAAAGCTGAACGTACGATAAGGGCCATGTCCCTTGAAGGGGCAGATTTTCTGACATCTAGGTAAGAGGATATTACCTTGAGTCTTCACAAAAATGCATATAAAAAAAGACGGCAGAGTTGAGAAGAGCACAGAAAGTGTCTAGGGCTGGGGACATCTGAAGTTAAGGGAAGTTCACGAGCTCTTAAGTGAAAGAAAATTTCCAGTTATGACAAGAGTACCTCAAACACACTGAAAAGCTGCACAGATTTATTACAGTTCAGGGGCACAGGGTGTCAGCCCCAACTACCTTGTGGATTATCTCTCAAATAAGGTAGTGTTCAACTTGAAATTTTACATCAGTGGCTAGAACAGACAGAAATACATTTTTTATGTAAACTGTGAACTTCCAAGCTACTTTCTTTGTTTGAGTTGTTTTTCCTATTCCACAAAGGAATGCGAGGTTTGAGAGTGAATGCTATCTCTTAAAGTGTTACGGAACCCATGCAGAACTGCGTCCTGAGTACTGAGTTGAAAAAACAAGGGAACTGTTAAAGCCTTGTGTCCATAAGGAGATTTGTTCTGGCCAAAAAGGGATCCTTGTGGCAGTAAAAAGGGATGCTTTGAGAAACTGTTAAAAATCTTTGTTCTGGAAAATGGATCTTTGTGTCAATGAAAAGGGCTGCTTCTGCTGGTGAACTTTTCCTTTGAAGTCAAGCACTTGTGTGTACTGAAAGTGTAACTGCCTTTTCTAATGGATTACTTTTTTTTTTTATGAAACCAAAATGTGTTTGTACTAAATGTGCATCTGGTGTATCCTAGTCAGAAAGGGAAAGTTCTTGAGGCTTTGGTGCATTTTACTGCAGCTCCTCAAGAAAGATGTGCAGCCAATGACAAACATCTGCTCAGCCTCCAACAACAGACTTCTGTGATGATGAACCACTCATCCATCTGACTGACATTCACACCCCTGTGAAAACCCAGAATGGATATGGAGGCTTATTTAGTGCATAGTACTAATCTATGAACTTATGAACCTACGGACCTATTTGAGTGGTATGTGGCTAGAGAAAACTGGTCCCAGGCCTTTTAGGCCAGAATAGTGCCAACCTATCTAAGGACTCAATATGCCCCACCTGTTGCATAGAGGGAGAAAGCCCCAACTACAGACCAAAGCAACTTGGGTGACTAAAGGCAGGGAAGGTTGGGCATGCCCATCCTAGGGGTGGGCATTCCCTGGTGACACTCCCTAAGGGGAGGCATGGCCCAAGAGAGGAGCTGTCCTCATATACAACCAGACAATGCAGATAGTTGGGGAAAGAGAAAAGTCGGTAGGGGATATAAACATTTTAAAAAGTAACTAAGGGCTCAGTGAAAGTTTATACGGACATTGAGGATGCTAATGTACACAACTATCAAAAAATGAATCAAGACATTTTTGGCAAGTGACAGAGGTTCACCCAAGGCACAGTTCTGTAAATTTCACAACTGGACATTCTGGATGGGCAGACAAGTTAATGCTTATTTTAAAACTACAGCTAGAATCTCATGTAAATAATGGAAGAAAATATCAAAAACTCTTGGCTGTAGGTACAGTTAAATGGGCACTCACTAGCAACTTAGAAAACTGGTATTCCAAAGGGGACCATCTGTCAAATAAGGTACTATTTTGCTTAATGCCTGTTTTATCTTTGGATTAAGAATTGGGACAAGTTTTTGTTTTAGTTCCTTGTGACTATGTTGTTTTTCAAACTGTATTTTATGTTGGCTGAATGAAGCACATTTGTGGCTATACTGTTTTTTTATGCTGATTTTTTTCTTTCCTGAATGAAGCACATGTTTAATTCATTTAGTTAACAAGAAAATAAAATTAAGTGCACTAATGCAAAATGAAGCTGAAGCCTCATCCATAAAAACTGAACTTCTTTTTAAACAAGAAACATATTTACTGAATTATTGCTTATGACATAGGCAATCATATATTTATATAAATGAAAAACCATACTGACATATTTTCAGTTTTCTAAAGACTTAACTGTTGAGTTATTTTCACATGAAATCTACTACAATACACACACACACATACATATACATGTGTGTGTGTTTTATATATATATATATATATATATATATATATATATATATATATATATGGATATATATATATATATATGTGTGTGTGTGTGTTTTATATATATATATGAGAGAGAGAGGGAGATAAATATGGATATATGGAGTTCCATATGCTAACTCCAGTGTTCCACAAAAGTGGCAAAAGCTACATATAAAAAACAACAAACTGTTTTCAAAGGACAGTGTACCGTCATACACACACACACACACACACACACACACACACACACACACACACACACACACACACACACACACACATAATACATGTATGCACCATGCTATTTTAACCTTGTAAAATGTCATTATTTTTGAACAACAAAACTAGAATCCATGAAAACTATGAGAATGTAATGAGGGTGCATTCAATGACATGCTGTAAAATTGCCACTTGCCTTTATGCTGTGTGTGTAATTCTGTATATTTGTCTGCTATATTTAATACTTATTTATTGTGCATTCTAAGTTGTGGCTGAAAACGGTCCAGTTTTTTCACCAGTAACACTACATTATTAGCATACGTAAATAAAAAGATAAAAGAATGAATGATTGAACAAATAAATAATTAAATGAGTGAATGAATTAATGAATGAATGACCACCAAATTAATGCCAAACAGCTGGCGTCTTGTGTGGTGGCCTGCTTGTGACCCAAAGAGCAGGGGATCATCTAGTAACCTGGGTGCAGCAATGCCAAAGAACAGTAGGGGTGAACATTTATGCCATCTCAGCAATCCTGGAGGAGGAAGGTGGTATGGCCTACACTAACACTGGCTCCTACTGAAGAGATACAAACATGCTGCATGCAACTTATAGGGCAAGGATGTGTGTGTGTGATGTTGCCAAGCCATGTCCACATGGCTGCCTTAATGACTGCCATACTGTGACCGGCTCTCACCCTGGTGATGAGGAATGATACGCACAGTTACAACAGGGGGCTTAATGATGAGCAGGTTCGGGGTCAGAAAATCTCTATAAGTAATACCAAACACATGAAGACCTGTTGTTCTATCTCTCTATCTATCTATCTATCTATCTATCTATCTATCTATCTATCTATCTATCTGTCTGTCTGTCTAATCTAGCCTTTGCTGACCAGTTTACTCTCACTAGGACTAGGCTTATGGCCTCTTTTCAGGAGAGACCCGAGATGGTATTTATATTTCTAGGAGAAATTTGATCAGAACATCAGGGAAATTCCCAATTCTTTTCAATAGGTGCCATGGGATCTTTTACATCTACCAAAGATTCCACCAACTCAAGTAGACCTCAGTTCAATGTCTCATCAGAAGTACGAATGGCAAATGACATGACATGTTATAGCAAGTGAAGCATATGGCTATTTGGGGCATTCCTGGTTCATATCTGTCTATTGTCATTTTCACTAGCTTTCTGTGCCCTCCATAAGATCCAACTTATGACTGTTAATTCATCTTTCTTATAAAACGCAGTGAAATGTACACACACACACACACACACACACACACACACAAAGACATCCATGTCAAGCTTCAGAAATAAGTTCAAGGCAGTAACAGAAACCACATCTATACTATAACAAGATATTTAGTGAAATGATTATATGCCTATATAGTGAGATGCTTATTGGTTTACATCCACAGACTGACAACACAACTATAGCAGATTTCTGGGGGGAGAGTAATATGATGGGGGCTAGGCACAGTGCATGGAGCACATCAATTATTCATTAGGTCTGTGACTGTAAGCCTTTTGTGAATTATTGTTTTCCCTTAACTACAGAGTTTGCAGATCAGCAAAACGTTTAATAAGCCATAATGTCAGCTTATTGAATACAGACCCTTGGTGTTTGAATAAATCCTAAACTTAATTTTATTGCTCACGTTAACACGGTTACAGTTATAGTCTGTAACATTTGCTACCTGCAAGAAGCTAATGATCTTTTTAACATGGAAAGCAGTTGCTGAACTAGAGAAAGTATTTCTCCCACAGTCAGAATTTGAGCTATCCATTTTTACTACAAATGCTAAAAATAAGATTTAAAAATCACAGAAAATCATAAATAAGTTTATCCAATGTATTCAGCAAGCAGCTACAAAAGAATATTACTGTACCACTTTCATGGTGTAAGCCTCTTCCAAATACCCCAGAGGGCAGCCTCCCTGCAAAGGTCTTGCATTCTCTGGGGTAAGAGCTTGTCTTCAGCCTGTACAATTTCATGGGCACTAACATTTTTAGCAGTCTGTCCAGCCTGCATTACTATCCCACATCACCCCTTACACACACATGCTCCCGATATATTTACACGCTTTCTATTAAATTCCTGTCCGGGCTTGAGCAAGGTTACTATATCATAAGAGCACGTTCTAACATAAGTAAAATGAGTCTGTTTTGAGAAGTGATTTAGCTATGATGGTTCTGTATCACTCTGATGAGTAACCATTGTATATATTGTCCTTTGGAACTTTGAACTTGTAAGACTTTTTCTTTTGTTTTAGGTCACCATTGAAAAGGGCCAGTTTTTCCCAGTCCCTTTACCAGCTCAATAAATATATAAATAATTACAAAACAGTGAATGCTTAGTGCATCAACAGTACATCTGCTGCATTTATATAAATCCCTCTGTTGCTACGCTTGGTAGGTACAAGCTTTCATCTAGATACTATATATGAAATGTTTCTTTTATCCCAACTTTCTTTAACACTACAGTTTCTTCCATAGAGTAACTGCATTTAACGTCTCTTTTATGCTTGTTATTTAAGTGCCATTTAATTGACATATTTAATTCCTTGTAGAAAGTCATGCTTGTAGCACTAAGTGACAGGTGTCTGCAATCTGAATTTGCTGATGGCATCGCAAACCCCAAAAAACATAAGAGAAATACATGCTAATAAGAACTGTCATGCATGACTCTGCCAAAATGACAATAGAAACCGAGGTGCATGCTTACAAAGGCTACCTGCAACACATGGAATCTTCAAAGTCTGATTTTCAATGTATTTGACCTATCTGTCTGCCAATTACTAGCATTTTGCATACTAAAATTTGAAAAAAAATTGCCTTACAAATTTTTCATAAAATTAATGTGCGGATTTTGTTTTCATCTCTGGCTTACAAAGTAGTTGATGTTAGACAAAAAGGCCAGATGTAATGCAGGCAAAACCTGATATGATAATCTTGTTGAAACAAAATCTAAATAGGGACCTTAAACAGTTTGTAATCTTATCTGTTTTGAAAGGATGCTACATCATCTTGTCCTGACTGCCACATTAGTATAGCCGCTGTTATTATGAGGCTGTTACTAAGGCACGCCCATAAGCTTTGCTATTTGGCCTGTTTTTAACTTAATGCAATTCACCTTTGTTGTGCTTTGTGTGTAGACATTCTTCATAAAACAAGCTATTCTGATAGCATGTTCAGTGGCTTGTCACTGGGTTACGATATATTGCTATGAGAACAGAGATTTTGACAGAGCGTAGAGAGATGCAAAATGTTTCTTGTGATTTATGAACTCCATATGCTGGGTTTTCCAGCTTGCACACTTGAAGTTCCTTTTGCTGTCAGTGTTTCAGAAGCCAGATAGAGAACTCATCAAACAGTCCATTCTGATCTGCTAGTAATGTGTTCCCCCAACTCCTTTGATGCTGACTTTCATATTTCACCACAAGCACTGCTCAGACTACATTTGAGAGCTTGAATCTTTGAACAATGGCTTCATAAATTTCACCCAGTATAAATGATTGTCATCTGGTTTAGCCTGTTTAAACCACAAAAAATAGCACAAAATAAAGAATTCCAAATGGAAGACCCTGCCCTGCTCTTTTGTTTCATACTGCCATTCATGTTTTTCCTTTTTGTGTCAGGTTACATGGCAAAGTCACCTTAGGACTGTAAGCTATTATGTAGCCTGTCAGATCCCTGCCATTCAGTCACTGAGCAGCCTGGTTATACCCTGTTACAAAGACTATTTCATGCTCACAACAAATGCAAATAATTGCCACAAGGTGCAAGACCATACTTCTAGAAGACAGATGAAGATAGCTGTGAAGTCTTGCAATTAATGAACTGTGAATAAATGCCATACATTCAGTAGATCAAGGTTTCATTCTTGCATTTTCACCCCCCCATAGTGTGTGTGTGTGTGTGTGTGTGTGTGTGTGTGTGTGTGTGTGTGTGTGTGTGTGTGTGTGTGTGTGTGTGTATGTATGCATGCACATGTGCTTTTATACATGTGTAAGGATGTATACATGTATGTCAGAGTGTGCATGTGTCTGTGTGTGTGCATGTGAATGTATACATGTGCATGTGTGCTCTTATGCATGTGTGTAATGGTATATACATGTGTTAAAGTATGTGTGTCTGCGCATGGTTGCATGTGTGTGAGCTTGTGCGCATGTGTTAGAGCATTCTGACTGTGTGTGTGTGTGTGGGTCTGTGTGTGTGTGTGTGTGTGTGTGTGAGCACACATATGTACAGTTGCACGTATGTGCACTTGTGTGCATATGTATAACCTTGTGTACATGTGTGTTAGAGTGTGTATGTGACTGTCTGATTAAGTCACTTGCTCTTGGTTTGCCTCTTGCATAAAGGAATATAAGCCTCAGCTCCTTTTCTAAAAAAAGGAAACAAATACATTATGGCACTATGGTCTCAGATATTTGGAATTATTTTTCTCACTTTTCTGTTTGGTGTGTTTATTTTATTAATCTGTTAACTTAAGCAAACTGTAAAGAAATGAAATTAGAGACCAACTTCAGCAGCATCTTAGTTCAAATAAAAAGGAAAAAAAAACTAAAATAAAGGAATTTCTCCCAACCAAACCCCTTTATGTATTATGGTCTGTCCAGGTCTCTACATATTTGGGAAAGGTTAAAAGTATTTTTCACAAAACAAGACACCACTAAAATGGGTCTCAGATGATTACTGAAATAGTAATACAGTAGTATTAGACATAGAGAGAGAGATAGATGCATGTATCTGTGTTTATATCTAACACGTGCACGCATACACACACACACACACACACACACACACACACACACACACACACACACACACACACACACACACACACACACACACACACACACTGCAATAAAGGCTTGTATTACTTACAAAATATTTACTGTTGTCCTGAATTATCATTTGGAGATGCAAAGAAACTTCAGTGAGCCTCATAGGGCCAGGCATGTCCACACTTCCATACATGACAGGATACCAATCTCATGCTGAACCTTGAACAAGGAGGGAATATGTGCATGTAAGTGCTGAATAGTAAGGACGTGCCACCATGACTGTCTATGATTCTTTATAACACCTAGTATGGAAGGCAGGGAACTGCAACAAAGGAAGGGGAATAATGTATAAAGGCTCTATTACCTATAAAGGCCCCTCACTTGTAGACTGCAGGAAGGTGCATTAGATCACCAAGTGGGGTCACCACCTTTTGAGGAGATAAAATCCACAAAAAAAGTCACAATCTTTGCTCCGCAACTTGCCACATAACTCTGGTGATTAAACATCTACTTGTCTTTCATAGTTACTTTGCCCATCTGCCCCATCTTATTAATGAGTCCTAACCCTAAACATGCCTCTAATCCTAGCTCTATACTTTACCACAAAACACAAAACCTTTCCATAACAGTAAAACTGAGCAAAACAGCTTGGACACACACACACACACACACACACACACACACACACACACACACACACACACAAAACGCTAACCCTATCCCCTTACAAAACCATAACTCTCACACTGACTTGCAAATGAATACACTACCACCCATATTACAAACCCACTTACCTCTTAGCAAAACAGACACCCAGCAACACAGATGTTCAACAATACAAATGTTTGGCAAAACAACCCAAAATTTCACTTTTTGAATATATGGATGTATAATAAAGTACAGAAAATCACACACACATAAATATACTATATATATATATATATATATATATATATATAGAGAGAGAGAGAGAGAGAAAATGAATATGTAATACACAAACAGAGAAAAATGGTATTTTATGCATTACCTCCTAGATGTAATAAAAGAATAAACTAAGAAAAAATGCATTAATGTGCATCATTAGAACAACACAGTAGCATCCTGCCTTGTTAAATCATGTCATAAGTTACTGACCTTTTCCTTTAAAACTCATGGTACTTCCCCTGTAAATACCCATGTCTTTAGAGACCTCTCAAAAGCAAATCATCCTCAGTTACTTGATGGCCTAAATAAATTCTGCTGTAATCCTCCTCCAATGTAACCTGTTGCTAAAGCTGCTGTCTATGCTTCTGATTTAAACTGTAGAACTGATAAAGCAGTCCATATCCACAGCAAATATAATGAGAGTTTAAAAACAGACCCATATGGTAGAATACCCATAAAATTAATAAACAACCCATATAACAAGAGAAAACAATTATGTAACACTTGTAAGAGGTCTCATTCAACCTACAGTAAGTACAAACTTCAGCAAACTAGTAAAGAGTTTAAAGAGAGGTCATTAGGAAGCTCAAAGCAGAGAATGAACTGAAAATAGCCACTAAAACCAAAAATAACTACAAATCTTTCCTTGAATATGCCAGAAAGTTAAGAACTAACACCCAACAATGCTTGGAGCTATTCTACAATAATATTGCACACACTAGCCAAAAGGAAATAGCTTACATCTGAGCTGACAAACTTGGTACAAATTTTACACCACCCATAGTTTCAGCTATTGCACAATCCCAGACACCTACTTTAATTACCATGAAACACGTTCTCTCAGCCCTTTCAAAATGTAAGAACATCTCATCCATGAGACCTGATAGTATACCAGGTTGCCTGATTATCAGTGCCAAACTTGGCCTACCTGAACCCCTGCTTAATCGCTTTAATCTATGCCTCTCCACCACTTACCTTCCTGAATCCTATAAAACAGCAATTGTAATGACATTACACAAGGGTAGTCCAACCACAGAGCCTGTCAGATCTAGACATATTAGTCTCACTAGCCCATTATGTAAAGCTATGGAATGTATTATCTTAGACCTCATTAATCTGGACACTGAAAATATCTTAATTCTAGATCTTCATAAATTTGGCTTTGTCAAAGGAAAGCCATGCCTGTTTAACCTCAATTTCTTTGAAAAACTAACCTAAGCAGTGTTTAATGATAATGTTCTACATACAACATGTCTGGGCCTTGACAAAGCCTTTGACACTATTCCACATACAGACATTATTGACAGACTTGTAAAGCTGGATATAAATTCTTATATTTTTCATTGGATAGCTAACTGGTTGTCTCACAGAAACCATGTGGTTAGAGTTGCAACTGCCAATTCCGAAAGCAAAATTCACCAATAGTTAATCACAAGGCTCAGTACTGGGCCCTCTCCTATGAGGCATATGTTTTTCAGATCTTTAGTCCAACACTCCTGAACTATGGTTATACATTTACAGATCACTGTAAATTGGATGTTTGTTATCCAATCTTCCACTGACTCAGAATTGCTCCAACATAGGTTAGACTAGGTTAGCAACTGGTGCGCAGACAAAAGATCTCAAATTAAATGTGAAAAAAATGTAGCATACCTCATTTTTGTAAACCAAACATTTTCATATATGATATAAGTGACACACCTCTTCGATTCAACACCATCGTAAGGAATCCAGGCACTTTTGTACTTAATTCCTTATCGTTTAACTACCATGTCTCTGCAGTAGCTTGTAAAGCATTTAGTTTGGCTCATCTGATTTTCAAAGGCATCTTCACAAGTCTTAATTCCCCTTTACTCATATCTCATCAGACCATTATTACATATAATGTACCTTTTGGCATATATTTGTCTAAATATATCACTCAACTTGAGAGACTTCAGAGATTCACAACTAAAAAGATTACTGACCATAATTATTTTAGTTATCAGGACAGACTGTCAGCCTTTTCTCTGAACTCACTCTCTTACAGGCTCCTCCTTGGAGATCTGTGTCTAGCCTTTTGAGCCATGAAATATCTAATTCTCTTTAACCTCCTATCCCTTCACAGAACAAACATTATCTAAAATACCCTATAAAGAAGCGAACCTTCATCAACAGATAAATAACACACTTTAGCATAATAGATTCATATCCCTCACCTCTGGAACAAACTTCCACTTCATGTCAAACAGAGTAGCGCCCTTGCCAACTTCAGGGTAATCCTAGAAAATTGGATGGGCAGCCCCAAGTTCATCTTTATTCTATCTTGTCATGCTCCCCCAAGGCTAGAAGGATTTGAATATATTTTTTTTTTGTCTAAGCTTGTAATGGTCTACAGACTGATTGACTAGCATAATGCATCCGAGATTATCCAAGTGCAACTAACTCTGGGCAAGACCGCAATCCAAACTGTATGTTGCTACAGACCCCCCACCATGCTGCAGGATTCCCACTCTTCATTTCTTGATACACTGGAAAGTATTAGGGTACAACCCAACACCCTAATAATGGGCGATTTCAACTACCCCACCATTAACTGGGAAAACTACTCACGTGCCAACTATTTTGCTCATCGTTTTCTAGAATTCATAAATTCCAACGCCTTGGATCAACTTATCCACACCCCCACCAGGGGCAGCAATATCCTAGATCTGGTCATTACCAACATGGGAAACCAGTGTTCCACACCAGAGGTCAATTCCTCATTGGTCAGACCCGACCACAAGCTAATCAGCCTAGACATCCACATCCCAACCCCACCCCCAATTAGGGAAACCATCGTAAAAACCTTCTCCAAAGCCAACTTCACACTTCTTAAGACAGAAGTGGCAAACTTCATGACACCCATGTAGATGAATAATAGAGGTATGGCTGCTGAATCCTCCACAAATGCACTTTATAAGCACTTACACGAGTGCATGGATCATGCTATCCCTAATAGAGCCAAGATGTTATCTTCCAAAAAAAGGAAGCCAATCTGGTGGTCCTCTGCCATAAACAAACTCTACAACAGAAGAAAGAAACTGTTGCAAAAAAGAGTAAAATCCCATGACTGGAGGAACTCCCTGGTCAACCTCAGTAAGAAGCTGAGATCCTCATAAAATCCTCCAAAGCTAGTTACGAAAACAAAATTGCCACTGACTCTAAAGACAACCACAAAGCATTCTATAGCTATGTCAAGAATCTAAATGGGAACACTCAGATCTGCTCTGAGTTACAGCACAATGGCACTAAATATACAGAACTAACTGATATTGCCAACATCCTAGCAGATAGGTTCAGTGCTAACTTTACCCCCCTCTCACCCCCTAGAGGGCCCATCTGTATACCGGAAGAATGCAAAGTTCCTATAATCATGGCTGCACAGGTAAAAAACATACTCTCCAAAGCCAAGAATACAGCATCCTTGGGACCTGACAATATCCCGGGCTGCGTTCTACATGAACTACAGAATGAACTGGCACCCTGCCTAAGTACCATGTTCAATCATAGCCTCACCTCAGGCTTTGTACCCACTGAATGGTGCACCACGACAGTTATCCCACTCCACAAAGGGGGAGCCACGATGGACCCCGTGAACTGCCGCCCCATTAGCTTGACGAGCCTGGTCTACAAGGCCATGGAACATATCATCGTGGAACTCATAAACAAAGATATTGGTAATCTACAAACTGGACCCTACCCAGTTTGGATTTGTAAAAGGCAGATCATGTCTCCTAAACCTGATTGACTTCTTTGAAGCAGTCACCAAAGCCATAGATGAGGGTAAAATGGTTCACACAGCTTATCTAGATCTCGCCAAGGCTTTCGACACCATCCCCCACTCTGGAATTATAGATAAGCTCACTAAACTAGGTATAAATCCCTATGTCACAAGATGGGTTGCCAACTGGCTCATGGACAGAACCCACACTGTGAAAGTAGCGGATTCCAAATCCGACTTCAGACCAGTGACAAGTGGAGTACCACAGGGTTCAGTCCTGGATCCTCTCCTGTTTGGTATCTACTTCTCTGAAGTGCAGGCTAACACAGAAGGTCTTTGGCTAACAAAGTTTGCAGATGACTGCAAACTAGGAGCCATAATCAAAACTCCTAATGATGTGGACAAACTACAAAAGGGCCTCATTGAGACAGATACCTGGTGTCAAAGCCATGGCCTGAAGCTCAATGCCAAAAAGTGTATTGTCATCCCCTTTGGTAAAAACTCTGTACCCATGAACTACCACATAGCTGGAAGTCTACTTAATGCCGAAAGTGTGATAAGAGACCTTGGGACACAGGTGGACAGTAGTCTCTCCTTTGATAATTACATCTCCACAGTGGTCAGGAAATCCTTCTACGTGGCTCACCTCATCACAAAAGGATTCTCATCCAGAAAAAAAAAGGTCATTGTTCCCCTCTACTAATCACTCATTAGACCCATTATAGAGTACAACGCCCCTTTTGGTATGTACCTCACAAGACATCTACAACAAATGTAAAGACCACAGAAATACCTCACAAAGAGGATTACAGGCCTCAAACAGATGCCCTATGCAGACCGTCTCAAGAAACTACAGCTTTACTCCATCACATATCGCCTACTCAGGGGCGATCTCTGCCTAACATACAAAACTATGTCAAACACAGAGCTGTTGGACATGCTCCACTTAAAGAAATCTCAATCCCTCCGAGCTACACGCTCTAGGGACCTAAACCTTGTCACCACAATAAACAGAACATGCTGGAGGGATAGAGTCCTGTCCCAGAGACTTCCCATACTCTGGAACAGACTACCTATCTATGTCAAACAGAGCTCCTCATTAGCACTCTTCAAGAAAAATCTTGATGATTGCATGGAAAATGGGAAATTCACCCCAGGGATCACTTCTGTGGCTCTGCTCGACAGGGGCACAGGAAAATAATTTTCTTGGGTGGCGAAAGCCAGGGTACATTTTTTGGCTAAGCTTATATAGGCCCTAGGGCCGATAGCCTAGTACCTACCTATGAACCTATCATGTTATTCACTGAACAACTTAGTTTCCATCATTTACATTTTAATGAAATCTAAAATTAAAGAAGGTACATTGTAATTTAAATATTGGTCTGCTCATCTGGTTGAATATCCTAAAGCCCAAAGATAGTCTAGACTGCCAAGAAATGAGTATTTAACTCATACAGAATTGCATGGAAAATTTAAATATTCTCCTACTTACCAGATTCTGTTTTGCTAAATTATAAAATGCTATATAATATACTGACAAATCTTAACTACAGTTAGTGATCTCATATTTGATATGAAATAGACAAACTAAAATACCATACTACAAGAAATGTTGTTCTGAGATGAAATGCCAAGAAAGTAATTCCCTTTACTAAGAGCTAAGAGTGGTGGTGTGTTCTACAAAGACTGACACTCAGTAAATGATAACGTATGTAAGGTATTTAAAACTGATACTAAATCAGTGAATTTAAAGGACAGCAATGGGACTCTGTTATTAAATGCTCAACTTCTCTGTCCTTTTTCTCCATATTTAGTGTCCCTGCTATGAATAAACAACAATGCAGTATTTAAAATATTTTAAATCGGCTGTTTCTCTCCACTAGAACAGTACCTTACTGTATTGTGGTAGTTTCATTTTCAAAAAACTTTTATCCTGCCCTGGAAAAGCTTTCTGTAGTCTCTAATCCATTGATGTCATCAAGGCCAATGACTACAGGTAATTTTCTGGCGAATTCCCTCCCCAAACTGACATCACCACGACCGTCCTAAAAACCCACCCATATTGTGATGTCACAGCTCCCTGGTCCTTCCTCTACCCTTACAGAAAGTAAAGGCTAGAACAAGGAAACAATACATGAGTCAAGTCTCCTGCTGTGAGTTGTCAATCACAGCAGGTAACAGCTTAAATTACCCTTAGCACTTTGACAGATAGGGAAGTTAGGTGTAAAGGGGGATGGGAGATGAGTCAAAGTAGTACAATTTAGGCTTCACAAAATACTGCAATTTAGCCATTCTAAAAAGAAGCAGCAGTAAAAAGCACTTTGAAAGTCTCTTCTGTGGCATTTGCACTGTTTATGTTTTAAGTAGTCATCGAACGGCATGAAATGTTACTTAAAACTAATTGAATGAAAGACAGCAGTGTATGTATGTAAAATCAATGCAATGACAGGAACTTTAGGAAGAAAAAGGCCTGCATGGTGTAATTTTTTTACAGACAAGCACTGCATTGTGGGATACCTAGAGGCAGACTAAACAATCAGAATTACTTCAAGATACCAGACCCCATGTTGTCAGACTCAGAAATTACATACAAAAATATTTAAAAACATGTAAATAGTCCCAGAGTGGCATTAAAATCTAGGAAACACCAAACCATGAGAAATAAACATGTTTTTGTGTCTGTGGGTATGATTCTGCTTTAAAGAGGAATAACTTGTATATAGTGATTAAGTCTACCACATTATCTCCACAATTTATTTTGCTATATAAGTGTATGCAACAATGAATTCTTGCTTGAATTTATGTGGAATAAGAACACTACAGTGTTATCAAGGATGTTGGAGACTGGATGTCAAAGTGTCGATATACTGGAAAGATTATTACAGATTAGATACACCACAGGCAGCTCATAGGACATTATCCTATACAAAAAATCTATATGAAACTTATAATAGAAGCATCACTTTTATAGGGTTGCAAGCACCCCTGACCTTAACATCTGTACCTGAGGTAAATTTGTTTTAAATGTGTGTCCTTCCTCCTAAGCAGTGTAGTGCTGGAGCTAGAATACACAAACTGACAAACTGGAGAGTGGAGCTCTGCCACCTGGTACATGATGGGGGGGGGGGGGAATCTTGTCCAACAAAAAAAAACTGTTAACATTTTTGATTCAGTCTGTTGATAATTAGATTAAACTGGGGTGAGTCAGTTTTTTAGAAGTGACCATACCTGAATCGGTAACATGAATGATTTAATAATATACATACCACCAACCAGCATGAGAATGGAAGGAGGCCATATCTTATACTTTATCTCACCACAAATTACTCAGATGGAGAATCTCTCTATGCAATGCGGTGTGGTATTATAAACCAGTCAAAAAATAAAACCCCTTAAATATCGTTCCAGCAGATCCCCTTATCCCCATGGTGCTGAGGTAATTTCATAGTCAAAACTATAAATTCCTGATTTGACATCAAGAAAAAAACAAATTTACATCTTCTGTCAAGCCAATTTCAGCCCACCCAAGTAAAAACTCTAAAACCTATCAAATGTCATGGTATAAGGCTCAGTTCAAAAAGGTCATAGATTTGATGAAGTCCGATGGGTCTTATGTCTGCTTTGTTTATGTAACCTTTCCATAAGGCCCAGTCCAGAGACTGTCTTTTTTGTTGAAACCCAAGCACAAAAAAGAAAATGAATGCAGCAACCTCTCAGTTCACACAACCTACAAGATAAGTTTGTGAATTTTAATGAAATGGGTCATGACTAGATGGGAACTTGATGAACTGACAGATAACTACATAATATAAGGTACTGTCAAACATGGCTTCTTAAAATACTCAAAGGTTCCATGATCTGCAAACAAATTCAGTGCATAGAATGAAGTTCAGTTTGAATTAATTGTCTTCTTTTACATTTTTAAATGGTTTTCAACTGCTTATTGATGAAACACATCTGCTGACTGTACTGTTAATGTACTTAACTGCATACATTAATGAATTTACATTAAATGCATATATTATACTGCAAATGCTAGTGTCAGATTATAAGAGCATCACAACGTAACTGTGTCAAGTACCGTACACCGTTATTCCTAGAAACACTCCTTTAAGAGAACTATGGTCAGTGTGTACATTACCCTGTTATTAAAATGAAAATAAATACTAAATTAATATCTCCTGCTATGTCACTTCTTTCACCAGCTGTAAAGAGTGTTTGCTTGCTCTTTGTAGTGCTGCCCTGGTTATAATAGTGTACTACAGCTAGAATAGAGATTGGCAATGCCTGTTTAGGTGTCTGGAATCTATATGTATGCAGTGGTGTGCTGGTAGTACTATGTGTCTGAGAAACAAGACTAACCATCTCACAGCTATTATAGGGCAGTAAGCAAAAACCTTCTTAAATATTTCTAGGAGAGGTGGACTGCTCTCTGACATATTGGCATGTAGAGAGCTGCACTTCAAGTTTTACTAAATATTTTTTTATTACCTCCTCACAGCAGATTATCATTTGCCACAAACTCCTCATCTCATTCATGGGTCTACTGGACCTGCAGTAGTGTCCACCAGACTCACCCTGACCCATGTCCAGTGCAACTGAGGAGACTGAGGACAATGGTGATGCATAATATTTCTGCCAAATAGTGTTCCCTAAGCTACCACCTCATGTCAGCCTTATGACCTCTGTTATCACTTCCATGCCTAAGCAGCCTCCAGACCAAGAAGTACACCATTTGCAACATTGAGTTTACCTAGATAGTAATGCTGCTCTTGCAATAAGCCTAGATGCCCCCCCAGATAGATGAGCTGGCATCAGCTGCTCATTCCCATTCTCCCCCTACCGAACACTCAAGTTCCCATGCCGCTAGTCAAACATGGAGCATGTGAGGCCTTTATCCCTCTGTGCCATGGGGCAAAAACATGTTTGACTAAATATTTATGCTTCATACATGTACTATTTACAAGATTTATCAGTAACATGCTGTTAGTCACAATTCCTGCACTATTTCATAAATCCAACGACTATAAGGTAGAGAAGAAGGCCTCACGTAAAGCCTGCATACCGATGAATTATTCTAATACTAATGTCTAATTAACCTAGTAATAAAGGCACTCTCTGATTTGCATGGAACGTGTACTTGTTGGGCTTGCTATTTGGAGTGACATTTTTGCAGCAGCATACTTAGCAAAATATCAGATTACACAATAAATTAAACATTTTTGTAACCAGATACTGTTGAGTTGCTTTCAATAAAAAAATCACACAAAGCAGCAAAAGGGAGCAAAAGGCAGGGGCATATTTTGGAAAAGGAATAGTAAAGAATCGTTTCTATCAGTGAAGCAAACTAGTTGTTAGCAAGGAGTAGAACTATGACTTACAAGCTAGAAGCCAGAACAACAGGAGACAAATCAATGTTATGCTGCAGAACATCAGTAATAGCTCACTACTTTCCTATCTGAATGCACAGACAGGATAAGTGATATAATCCATAGGTATCCACCAATGCACATACCATAGGCAGGACGATCTGCACAGATTATATGCACTATCAAGGCAATGCACAGAAACCTATTGAGTACCTCACTTGACTGGGTGACATTAGACTTAGGCTATATTATACATGAACCCAGTGTTATACTATGATGTGTCTTGCTGTTGTACTTTCCACTTAGGAGTGAAAAGGCAGCAGACTTACAGGATTATTTTCAATTACTGTTTTCACTGGGAGGTTGGGCTATATCCCTGCATTCAGCAGCTGTGACACAGTTACATCCATACCAACTGAAGTTTTTTTCTGTCTCTTATAGTCCCTGATTCAGAGAGAATCTCCAACAAAAAAGACATGGTATCTCTTTGCAACAATTTAAACATCCGCTGTGGTCATACACAATGGTACTGCTCTTTGGACAAAATGTTTATTATGGTCCATTAGACTGGTGACTGTGAGTACACAAGCATGAGTGATTAAGTATTTAGGTATACGCAGGTGACCATTTAGTAAGTCACTAAATGTAGCATTCATTATACAAGAAATGTGAGTTGTTCCAAGGTATTGCCTTCCAGGCATGGTGATGGGGGAGGTGATTCTTTTGCATGTCAATGAGCACTGTAGTTGCCATCTTGCAATGCAAGCTTAGGTGCAGGAATGCAAGCGAATGTACAAAAATAAATGTGTACATGGACTGGAAGCTGTAGCACACCTATGTATTCAGGTGTGCAAAGAGTACTTTGAACAAGTAACAGGGTACTAATGTTACACCTATGACTGTTAGGAAATGGTCTTAAAATACACTAGGAATGGGTCTGGCACTCATGGCCCTTATGGGCAGAGGTAGCTTATAATTGCCTGGCTCTCAATGTCCTATTTGAATACAGGACATCATTATTCTTTTGGGAAAACTTGACTAGGCTTAGAAAGGCCCTCCAGATTGTTAGCCTACTAACAATCTACAACCTAAGAACTGTATTAGCAGGAAATGATGTAACAGAGTGGAATGCACTTGAAAAGAAAGTCAAGTTCTATAAAAGAATTCAGAACAAATAAAACAGAAGTAAAACAAGAGAAAAACACCCACTTCAGGAAGAACAAAAATATCTTAGAACTTAAATTATACAAGTTACGTAGAGAAGGAAGAATGCTCTTCATTGATAGCACCCATGCACCTCTCATTATTTGAACTTAGTACATGGTGTGCACAGCAGCATAGGTACTACATGTGGTTTAGGTTCAAAGGTTCATAGGTTAGTACTAGGCTAACTGCCCTTGTGAGCCATTTTTTAAGCCTAGCCAATTATCCCCTGTGAGATTCAAACCCTGTACCTTGTGTTTGTAAGACAAACACCTTAACCATTAGGCCACCCTCCCAACCCTTAACAAATAAAGGCTGAATGTACCCACGCACTTCTCATTATTTAGACTTAGTACACGGTGTGCATGGCTGTACAGGTACTACATGTGGTTTAACAATTAAAGGCTGAATGTACCCACGCACCTCTCATTATTTAGACTTAGTACATGGTGTGCATGGCTCTACAGGTACTACATCTGGTTTAACAGTTAAAGGCTGAAGGTAAGGTACCCATGCACCTCGCATTATTTACACTTAGTACATGGTGTGCATGGCTCTACAGGTACTACATCTGGTTTAACAGTTAAAGGCTGAAGGTAAGGTACCCATGCACCTTGCATTATTTACACTTAGTACATGGTGTGCATGGCTCTACAGGTACTACATCTGGTTTAACAGTTAAAGGCTGAAGGTAAGGTACCCATGCACCTCGCATTATTTACACTTAGTACATGGTGTGCATGGCTGTACAGATACTACATGTGGTTTAAAAGTTAAAGGCTGAAGGTACCAATGCACCTGTCATTATTTACACTTAGTACATGGTGTGTATGGTGGTACAGGTACTACATGTGGTTTAACAAGTAAAGGCTTAAGGCACCCATGCACCTCTCATTATTTACACTTAGTACATAGTGTGCCACAGCAGTACAGGTATTACATGTGGTTTAAAAATTAAAGGCTGATGGTACCCATGCACCTCTCATTATTTACACTTAGTACACTGTGTACATGGTGGTATAGGTACTACATGTTGTTTAAGAACTAAAGGCTGAAGGTATCCATGCACCTCTCATTATTTAGACTTAGTACATGGTGTGCATGATGGTACAGATACTACATGTGGTTTAACAATTAAAGCCTGAAGGTACCCATGCACCTTTCATCATTTACACTTAGTAAACAGTGGGCAAAGCAGTACAGGTACTACATGTGGTTTAAAAGTTCAAGGCTGAAGGTACCCATGTACCTCTCATTATTTACACTTAATACATGGTGTTTACAGCAGTATGGGAACTACATGTGGTTTAACAATTAAAGGCTGAAGGTACCCATGCACCACTCATTATTTATACTTAGTACATGGTGTGCACAGCAGTATAGGTATTACATGTGGTTTAACAATTAAAGGCTGAAGGTACCCATGTACCTCTCATTATTTACACTTACACAGTGTGCACAGAGGTATAGGTACTACATGTGGTTTAACAATTAAAGGCTGAAGGTACCCATGCACCACTCATTATTTACACTTAGTACATGGTGTGTATGGTGGTATAGGTACTACATGTGATTTAACAATTAAAGGCTGAAGGTACCCATGCACCTGTCATTATTTACACTTAGTACATAGTGTGTATGGTGGTATAGATACTACATCTGGTTTAATAATTAAAGGCTGAAGGTACCCATGCACCTCTCATTATTTACACTTAGTGCACGGTGTGCATGGTGATATAGGTACTTCATGTGGTTTAAGAATTAAAGGCTGAAGGTACTCATGCATCTCTCATTATTTAGACTTAGTACACAGTGTGCACAGAGGTGCAGCAGTAGCGCTGTGGCCTCACAGCAAGAGGTTCTCCCGTTCAATTCTCGGCTGGAGCACCTTCTGTGTGGAGTCTGCATGTCCTCCCCACAGTCGAGTGGCATTCGAAAGACATGCATGAACGGGCATGCCTTCGTTGAAGGTTGGGCATCGGGCTGGCACCTCGGCACCATAAAAATCTACTGCCAATTATTAGCAGACCGGAGTTCCGCTGTGACGATCCCTAACCAGGAAAAGCCGAAAGAAGAACAAACAACACAGTGTGCACAGAGGTATAGGTACTACATTTGGTTTAACATTTAAAGGCTGAAGGTACCCATGTACCTCTCATTATTTACCCTTAGTACACGGTGTGCACAGCAGTACAGGTACTACATCTTGTTTAAAAGGTAAAGGCTGATGGTACCCATGACCTCTCATTATTTACACTTAGTACACGGTGTGCACGGTGGTACATGTACTACATGTGGTTTAAAAGTTAAAGGCTTAAGGTACCCATGCATCTATCAATATTTACATTTAGTACATGGTGTGCTCAGCGGTATAGGTACTACATGGGATTTAACAATTAAAAACATTAAAATCTGATCCCAAAAAATTCTGGAATGCTATAAACCAAATACTACATCCAGGTAACCCAACTTCACCAAACCCATGTCCTGACAAGTCACCTGAAGAAACTACCAATACCTTCAACACCTACTTTATCAAATCCATTTCCAAACTATTTAACCCCAACCTCTCAAATAACACTTCAAACCTCCCTGTACACCCCTCAACCACTATCTCAGTAAACTCCTTCTCTCTCAAACCTGTCTCCACTGTCTATATCAGAACTCTACTCTCAAAGCTCAAACCGTGCTCTGTATCAGCAGACAATATTCCTTCTTACTTTCTCTGGATTGCAGCACATTCCCTTGCTATGCCTATATATATATATATATATACTAATCAATCGCTCCATCTTTGAGTCTAAAGTTCCTTCTATCTGGAAACATTTTTACACTTTTCCTATTCATAAAGGAGGTAACTCCACAGAAATATCGAATTTCAGCCCTATCGCTCTCCACTCCACTCTCTCCAAAACCCTTGAGAAATGTATACAGAAACAAGTTATGCATTATCTCTTACAAGAAAAACTTCTCTTTCCAACACAGCATGGCTTCTGTCCCAAGCATGGTAAAACCACAGCTCTACTATAATTTCTCAACACCTTAGCCCTGGCTAAAGATGATCACAGACTCATATTACTTCTATTCCTTGACCTTTCTAAGGCTTCTGACACTGTCTTACACACTCTGCTACTTAGTAAACTTGTAGACCTAAACTTCTTCCCGATACAGTTGCATGGTTCTCTAGCTAGCTCTCTGATTGCCTGCAGTCAGTATGATGGGACTCAGCACTATCTACCCCTCTTTCAGTAAGAACTGTTGTTCCCCATGGTTCCATTCTGGGACCTCTACTCTTTAATGTCTTCACCAACTCACTCCACTCCTCTTGTCCTCATTCTAACATTGTCCAATACGCAGATGACTCTACAGTCATAACTATTGCTAATTCCCCCTTAGGACATCTAACAAATACCCAGACATCTTTCAACTCAGTTGAGACGTGGCTCACTAATAATCAGCTCATCCTCACCCCTAAGAAAACAAAATTACTACTCTTTCTACCTAAATCTGCAACCACATTAAACTTTCCTTCTCCATAAGGTCCCTAAACAATACTCCTATAGAAGTCGAAACTAGCACAAAACTCCTAGGCATTACTATTGATAACCAACTAAATTTGATCTTCACATTAACAATTGTATAAAAAAAAAAAACACCAAAAGCTATGACTACTGTACAGGAACAACAGATCCCTAACTACTGAAGATAGGATTTCTCTTACCCATGCCTACCTTCTGTCATGTTTAACCTATTGTTCCCAAATACTCACAAATCTGAACTCTTCCCTACTTACCAAATTAGAATCAATCTACCACAAAGTAGCTAGATTTGCAGCTCAACAAGCATATAAATCTCACCACTGTCTCTCCCTAAAACACCTGAACTGGTCCAAACTACCTCACCTGTTCCTACAATCTCAACTCCAAATCATATACTCCATCCTGATTTCTGCTCAACCCAAGACCTACTAAAAATCCATAAACCTAAATCTAATGCAGGGTGCAACTTGTATAGCTACCATTGCATGGAACAAACTCCCACTAGAAATAAGGTCCCTGACTCACCCCCCAAACAATTTAAGCTAGCAACTAAAGGCCACTTTAAAAAACACTGGTCCTGCCATTGTACTCAGCCTCCCTGATTATTACCTACCTTTTATAGTACAACCAAACTAACTTACTAAAACTTATCATTAACTATTTCATCCTATGCTTCCTATGCAACCTCCAAAGCTTCTTCTATACTCTGCTCCCTGAAATTCTTATGTAACCTTTTAAGTTTCTGCTACTCTGCATACAAAACCTTATATTTACTCAACTCTTCTTTTTAAACCAAAACATACAACTTATTCTACTTTTTTAACATTCCCCTTTTTGTTTATAGTACTGTTTTATCTGT
>NC_056733.1:1571646923-1571749423 GCF_019279795.1 Protopterus annectens | reverse complement strand
ACTTCCCCTATTGCTTTAAGGCTAAAGCCTTCTATACAATCTCAAGAGGTACTTCAGCACATAGATTCTATCTGAGCCAAAACTGTTGTCACTGTCTTTTTTCTCACACACTCACTCACTCTCCCCCCCTCTCTTTCTAGTGTGAATTGTGTTCCAAACTGGCAAGTGACTTTCCCTCAGCATTTGTTTATTGACAGTTCATTAACAAACATCAAACACCACAAGCTGTTTATTGAAGATTATGTTACAGTGAGGAAGCGTGAACATAAATAACCAAATGAGAATCACAGAACGATGGAATACATTTCACCTCTTCCTTTGTTAACTGTTATTATTTTCTGCATTAAAACTTTACCATTCTTTTTTGCTTTCTTAAAGGTTTGTGATATTTGCGTTACTAACCAGCAGTTGTCTGCAGGAATGGAATCATTGATATAATTGCCATAAGGAAGATACAATACAAAATGTAACTGAAACTGCATAACCTTAAAATTTCTGCACGGTAAATGTTTTAAGTAAAAAAAAAAAAACTGTTCCAAATGTCATGATACAGGTGCATATGGATTTATTTTTTGTAGCTATGATTCTTTCCCAGTAACAATATGTGTTATTTATATAAAGCTAACAGTAATTTTCCAAAATACTTTTCTAGGATTCGGAGACGAGATTATCTGCTTCTATTTCAAAACCACAGACTGAAAATGAACACCTCAATGTCAGCTGTATGGTTATAAATCAGGTAAAAAAAATTATGAAGCAATAACTTTCAACAAAAACAACATGTTTGATATCACATGCTAAAATAAGTGTACTGAAACACGGTATACTATAAAAAAAACTTTCTGACTTAACCTCTTTTTTTTTTAGATTCTGGCTGTTGACAGGATACAGACTCCCAATCTGAATGTTATCCAATCCAATACATCCTCAAGAAAAAAAATAAAACATTAGCAGGCTTCACTGTATGATAGTCTTAGTCTGAAGCACAAAAAATAAGTTGCTGCACAAAGACTAATTGCTTTTGAAGTGATTTGTAAATGTAAATGATTGACAGTGGGACAACTATAAGTGTCTTGAAAAGATCCAATGGAGATAAACTATGTACTCTAATAATATGTACTCACCTTCTAGTTAAAATGTAAATTACAACTATAGCTTCTCTGATAAACCTGTGCACTCATTTCTGTTCCCAGTACTTAAAACAGCATCATGGAAAAATTTGAGTCTATAATTTGTGATTCTTTTACCTAGACTTAGCCTTGGCAATTTTTTGTGGTCTTCAATTTAGTGTTCCATGCAATCAAGGGTGCATTATCCTGCATGCATATTTGTTCTACTTATTAGAAACTTTATGGAAACTGGAGCAACATGGATATATATTTTTCAGTTAATGATGGAGTAAACCCACTTATCATAGACACTGTTGATGATTTCTCCCCTGTACTCAAAAGTGTACATGATTTCAGCCACTAATCTAGTGTTGCCAAACATATTAGTATGGTGGGATGTAGTGCCCGGTAGAACATGTTATACTAGTTAAGTAAATAATGGACCCAGCCCAAGATACAGAAGCTTTAAAACTGTGATGCTTATAAGAAAATGAGTAACTCTGCAAGGGAAGACATACTAGTTGCAGGTTTTCATTGTAACATGTCAATCTTTGGGTGTTTGGGGATTCAAGGGTGTTTCTTTCACTGTTTAAAAAGGGACACCTGTAGATGAAATCATTTTACCTATTTATGATGTTTTCAGTAATCTCACACACACACACACACACACACACACACACACACACACACACACACACACACTAGACTAAAACGTGTCTGTTTGTGATATACAAAGGGCATTAGAAACGTATGACCAAGAAATGTAATGAGGAAAATGTTAATAGTGAACATGCTTAAAAAGTAAAATAACCATGACAGATACAAAAAATAAAATGAGAAAACTGTAATCCAAAATTGATTGTATACAAAAAATAGTGGCATAAATTAAAATAATAGCAATCCCAAATAATTTGTATTCTTTTGTTGAAACACTGATTTTTTTTTTGCTCTGTACTTAATGAATTCCGTTAATTTCATCCTTCTGGTTGTATGTCTGGTGGTCAACTGCTGGCTTATCATAAGCAACTGCTTAAGAACACATTTTCATCAAGCATGTGTGCTCGTGGTATACACACTCATCATGTGTGTGCACTCATACTATACACACTCATCAAGTATGTGTGCTCATGGTATACACACTCATCAAGTGTGTGTGCTCATGGTATACACACTCATCAAGTATGTGTGCTCATGGTATACACACTCATCAAGTATGTATGCTCATGGTATACACACTCATCAAGTATGTGTGCTCATGGTATACACACTCATCAAGTATATGTGCTCATGTTTAACACAATCATCAAGTATGTGCGCTCGTGGTATATACACTCATCAAGTATATGTGCTCGTAGTATACACACTCATCAAGTATGTGTGCTCGTGGTATACACGCTCATCAAGTATGTCTGCTCATGGTATACACACTCAAGTATGTGTGCTCATGGTATACACACTCATCAAGTATGTGTGCTTATCATATACACACTCATCAGGTATGTGTGCTCATAGTATACACACTCATCAAGTATGTGTGCTCATGGTATACACACTCATCAAGTATGTGTGCTTATCATATACACACTCATCAGGTATGTGTGCTCATAGTATACACACTCATCAAGTATGTGTGCTCATGGAATACACACTCATCAAGTATGTGTGCTTGCGGTATACACACACTCATCATGTATGTGTGCTCCTGGTATACACACTCATCAAGTATGTGTGCTCGTGGTATACACACTCACCAGGTACGTGCTCGTGCTATACACACTCATCAAGTATGTGTGCTCGGGGTATACACACTCATCAAGTATGTGTGCTCGTGGTTTACACACTCATCAAGTATGTGTGCTCGTGATATAAACACTTATCAAGTATGTGTGCTCATGGTATACACACTCATCAAGGGTGTGTGCTCATTATATACCCACTCATCAAGTGTGTGTGCTCATGGTATATACACTAATCAAGTATGTGTGCTCATTGCATACACACTCAAGTATGTGTGATTATGGTATACACACTCATCAAGAATGTGTGCTCATGGTATACACACTCAAGTGTGTGTGCTCATGGTATACACACTCATCAAGTATGTGTGCTTATCATATACACACTCATCAGGTATGTGTGCTCATAGTATACACACTCATCAAGTATGTGTGCTCATGGAATACACACTCATCAAGTATGTTTGCTTGTGGTATACACACACTCATCATGTATGTGTGCTCCTGGTATACACACTCATCAAGTATGTGTGCTCATGGTATACACACTCAAGTATGTGTGCTCATGGTATACACGCTCAAGTATGTCGGCTCATGGTATACACACTCATAAAGTATGTGTGCTTGTGGTATACACACTCATCAAGTATGTGTGCTTGTGGTATACACACTCATCAACTATATGCACTCATGGTATACACGCTCATCAAGTGTGTGTGCTCATGGTATACACACAAATCAAGTATGTGTGCTCATAGTATACACACTCATCAAGTATGTGTGCTCATGGTATACACACTCATCAAGTTCAAGTATGTGTGCTCATGGAATACACACTCATCATGTATGTGTGCTCATGGTATACACACTCATCAAGTATGTGTGCTCATGGTATAGACACTCATCAAGTATGTTTGCTTGTGGTATATGCACTCAAGTATGTGTGCTTATGGTATACACACTCATCTCATGGAATACACACTCATCAAGTATGTCTGCTCATGGTATACACACTCAAGTATATGTGCGCATGGTATGCACACTCATCAAAAGTGTGTGCTCATGGTATATACACTCATCAAGTATGTGTGCTCATGGTATACACACTCATCAAGAGTGTGTACTTGTGGTATACACAGTCATCAAGTATGTGTGATCATGGTATACACTCTCATCAAGAGTGTGTGCTCATAGTATTGCACTCAAGTATGTGTGCTCATGGTATACAGACTCATCAAGTATGTGTGCTCATGGTATACACACTCAAGTATGTGTGCTCATGGTATACACACACTCATCAAGTGTGTGTGCTCGTGGTATACCCACTAATCAAGTATGTGTGCTCATTGCATACACACTCATCAAGTATGCGTGATCATGGTATACACACTCATCAAGAGTCTGTGCTCATAGTATACACACTCATCAAGTATGTGTGTTCATGGTATACACACTCATCAAGTATGTGTGCTCATGGTATACAGACTCATCAAGTATGTGTGCTCATGGTATACACAGTCATCAAGTATGTGTGCTCATGGTATACACACTCAAGTATGTGTGCTCATGGTATACACACTCATCTAGTATGTGTGCTCGTGGTATACACAATCATCAAGTATGTGTGCTCTTGGTATACACACTCATCAATTATATGTGCTCTTGGTATACACACTCATCAAGTGTGCGTGCTCTTGGTATAGAGAGTCATCAAGAGTGTGTGCTCGTGGTATACACACTCAGCAAGTATGTGTGTTCATGGTATACACACTCATCAAGTATGTGTGTTGATGGCATACACACTCATCAAGTGTGTGTGCTCATGGTATACACGCTCATCAAGTATGTGTGCTGATGGTATACACACTCATCAAGTGTTTGTGCTCATGGTATACACACTGATCAAGTGTGTGTGCTCATGGTATACACACTCATCAAGTGTGTGTGCTCATGGTATACACGCTCATCAAGTGTGTGTGCTCATGGTATACACACTCATCAAGTATGTGTGCTCATGGTATACACACTCATCAAGTATGTGTGCTGATGGTATACACACTCATCAAGTGTGTGTGCTCATAGTATACACACTCATCAAGTATGTGTGCTCGTGGTATACACAATCATCAAGTATGTGTGCTCTTGGTATACACACTCATCAAGTATGTATGCTCATGGTATACACACTCATCAAGTATGTGTGCTCATGGTATACACACTCATCAAGTATATGTGCTCATGTTTAACACACTCATCAAGTGTGTGCGCTCGTGGTATATACACTCATCAAGTATATGTGCTCGTAGTATACACACTCATCAAGTACGTGTGCTCGTGGTATACACGCTCATTAAGTATGTCTGCTCATGGTATACACACTCAAGTATGTGTGCTCATGGTATACACACTCATCAAGTATGTGTGCTTATCATATACACACTCATCAGGTATGTGTGCTCATAGTATACACACTCATCAAGTATGTGTGCTCATGGAATACACACTCATCAAGTATGTGTGCTTGTGGTATACACACACTCATCATGTATGTGTGCTCCTGGTATACACACTCATCAAGTATGTGTGCTCGTGGTATACACACTCACCAGGTACGTGCTCGTGGTATACACACTCATCAAGTATGTGTGCTCAGGGTATACACACTCATCAAGTATGTGTGCTCATGGTTTACACACTCATCAAGTGTGTGTGCTCATGATATACACACTTATCAAGTATGTGTGCTCATGGTATACACACTCATCAAGGGTGTGTGCTTGTGGTATACACACTAATCAAGTATGTGTGCTCATTGCATACACACTCAGGTATGTGTGATTATGGTATACACACTCATCAAGAATGTGTGCTCATAGTATACACACTCAAGTATGTGTGCTTATGGTATACACACTCATCAAGTATGTGTTCTCATGGGATACAGTCTCATCAAGTATATGTGCTCATGGTATACACACTCATCAAGTATGTGTTCTCATGGGATACAGACTCATCAATTATATGTGGTCTTGGTATACACACTCATCAAGTGTGTGTGCTCTTGGTATAGAAAGTCATCAAGAGTGTGTGCTCATGGTATACACACTCAGCAAGTATGTGTTCTCATGGGATATAGACTCATCAATTATATGTGGTCTTGGTATACACACTCATCAAGTGTGTGTTCTCATGGGATACAGACTCATCAAGTATATGTGCTCATGGTATACACACTCATCAAGTATGTGTGCTCATGGTATACACACTCAAGTATGTGTGCTCATGGTATACATGCTCAAGTATGTCGGCTCATGGTATACACACTCATAAAGTATGTGTGCTTGTGGTATACACACTCATCAAGTATGTGTGCTCGTGGTATACACACTCATCAACTATATGTGCTCATGGTATACACGCTCATCAAGTGTGTGTGCTCATGGTATACACACAAATCAAGTATGTGTGCTCATAGTATACACACTCATCAAGTATGTGTGCTCATGGTATACACACTCATCAAGTTCAAGTATGTGTGCTCATGGAATACACACTCATCATGTATGTGTGCTCATGGTATACACACTCATCAAGTATGTGTGCTCATGGTATAGACACTCATCAAGTATGATTGCTTGTGGTATACACACTCAAGTATGTGTGCTTATGGTATACACACTCATCAAGTGTGTGTGCTCTTGGTATAGAGAGTCATCAAGTGTGTGTGCTCATGGTATACACGCTCATCAAGTGTGTGTGCTCATTCACATGGATACTAACAGGTAAGTGAATTTTGTTCTATACAGTTACTGATGTGTTTCTATAATTTAGTATGAGTCTGGGTGTCAGTTAGTTGATGAAAAGAAAAAAAATGATGAGCGGACTTCCACGGCTGATGCAGCAACTCCACACACTTTAATGTCACATAAAAGCAAAAACAACAGAGACCACGTAAAAAGGTGAGCTCTTTCACAATCTATAATACGACTGCTTCTTCAGACCTAATAAGAACACCTCTCCTACCCTATATATACCAACATAATTAGTTAATTGGTATTTGTTTGGTATATATAGAGTAGGAGAGTTGTTTTATTTGAGTGTGTGTTTGGGTGTGTGTGTGTGTGTGTGTGTGTGTGTGTGTGTGTGTGTGTGTGTGTGTGTGTGTGTGTGTGTGTGTATGTATGCTAGTCGATGTGTGTGCACAGTCAATATGCTTTTTGTTCAATGAAGTGGACGTCAATTAGTCTATTCTCATTACTGAGAACTGTTCCCAGTGCATTCTGTTCCTTGTGGGCAGTGGCTTAAACAAATTCTTATTATCATCCCACTACCCCAAAAGCCAAACCTTAATATAAACCAGCCAACAAACAAATAAACAAATAAAAAGCTCACCAAGGAAAATGGGAAAACATATACAGTAATGTGTTAACTAAATATACTGGGAAGACAAACATGGGCATTGTATGTACATAAAAACTGCAAAATCCAAGTTTGAAATACATATGGGATGAGACACAGATAATAGAATGGACAGTGGAATGCAGCCAAAGCTGAGTTTTACTATTTCCATCAGGAATACTCCAGTAATATTTCAAAAGAAATGCCTGTTTATTATGACAAAAAGTAATGCAAATACTTTCTGCATCATTTAATGAGTCAGTCATGTATTTTGTAAAATATATATTTAGATGATCAGCTTCTATCTCTTTTGATGAGTTTCACCTATAACAACAGCAAGCACCAGTTGAGTGCATCCTTTCTGGAATATCTTATTGATGTTCAACCATATCTGAGATGGCTGATGAAAATGTAGCAGCAGTTATATTTATTAATGGTAGCTATTTTGCTTGATTTCAAATTGAAGACTACTACAGACAATTAAAATCAAGAAAGAAGAGAGTTGTTTTAAAAGGCAAGCTGCACATGACAGTAAAAAATGGAATTATGCACTGTAATTACAAAATGTTCACCATAACAGGAACTGCTGCTTTAAAATATCACCAGCTAAGTGTGACTTTCCCGCAGTCTCTTTAACAATTTAATTAGGATAAAATGCAGCAATGCTGGAAACCCAAAGCCCTGCAGTTTCGCATTGGATGACTCCTGTTAATTTTTTTCATAAAGTTCTTAAAGTAAAAGCTATATATATTTAAAAACAACATTAGCTGAACTTCATTAGATGCACCGTTAACCTCATTTACATGTCTTCTGCACAGTATACCAACAGTTTATTGCTTAAGGAAAAAAATAATAAACAAATGCATAAATTAGTATATTTTAAATAATCCAAGCTGTAATTCTGTACATTGTTCATTTTCTACTACTAATATTTTTTCTTCTGAGATGCACTAATGTTTAATATTAAAAATGTTAACATATTACAGAAATAAATTAAAATCTATTTAGAAAATTCTAATGTGTTTAAATTAAAAAAGTGATCTGTTTGGATATAGCTGACTTAATCATACTGCCTGCAGTCTATGAGATTATGCTATTTTTGTGGGAAGGAGAATGTTTATTGCTATGAGGACAGAATGACTTCAGATCAGAAAAATAACACCTGAAATCAAAGAAGATTTGCATCAGAAGTCACATGGCATCACTGCACAAACATAAATGACAGAAGAGTAGCAAACAGAGTGCTTAAAAGGATGTTGGTTCAAATTAAAGAGTATAACAGCTGAATACCAGGTCTGGAAGTTGGAGGATGAAGACTTGGGAAGATGTAAGGACAGCCCATTTCACTGAAAAGGTGGTAAATGTGTACTTTGCTCTGCCAGACAATGTGGTGAACGTAAACATACTATGACACTTAAGCTTCATTCAACCTTCAGTGTATTCTTAAAAAATGGCAACTGCCAGATAAAATGTACTGGATGACTCATGAAGGAATACTTTGTCTACAAAGTATTAATTTTCCACGAGACTTAAGTGTTTTAAGATTAAACTACATGCAAACATATGTAGGTTCCTGTGGATTATCTTTTATTTTTACGCATACACCATGTGTGAACTATATAAAAAAATGTGTTGACCACACAGATGTAAAAACATGTTTTTGTGTTAGTAGTTGTTGCATTTCAGATTTCCTTGACCTTGAGCTTTTCATGTTTTTTGCAACCTTTTTATGTTTTAATCTACGAGCTTAGTAAATAATTGTTTGGGACACAACCAGAAATATCTTGATTGAGATTCTAATATTTCATTCAGATTGTAATATAGCATTTCATTCAGTTATATATTACTATGCCATAGTGGAAATCCAGGATTTTTTGGAATTGTACATCAACTTCCAGAATGTAATCTCTCTCACCACTGATGTGAAGCCTCCAAACACCCTCCAATTCAACTAGCATGTTTTTGGATAGCTTACCTTTTCATTACTGAAAATAAATTATTGAAACTAAAAGGCTTAAGAAAAAAAGAAAAAAATATAGATATATATATATATATATATATATATATATATATATATATATATATATATATAAAGAGAGAGAGAGAGAGCGAGAGCGCGCTAACCAGGGGGCAGATTGCAAAAAACTTGCTCTCATTCTAAGTGGCTTGCTTTGGTATAAGGCCTGTCTATAAAAAGGCTTATACCGGGAGTCAAATTCTAAAAGACCTGCTGTCAGCCTGTGGTCAGGTACACTGATAGCAGATCTTTTGGAATACAGCTCCCAGGCATTCTGATAAAAATACACATTATATATGCAATGGGAACATTACTCTATCCAATGCTTGGGAAGCACAAGGGATATACAACTCCAGACTGCAGTTACAGCTAAGCTGTTTAGAAGGAGTAAAGTACTTCAAAACACCACAAATCTACAGGATGAAAGTGCTTAACTTGTGTAATAAAGCAAGGTTTTGAGTGGTTCCATGTGGCAGTTGTTTGGAATATGAAAAATGCACATTTGACAAAATCAGTAAGACATAGCCAAAATAATCATGCCTGCTTTTTATTTTAATTCTATCACATCTCATGACACAAAATAAACAAGATATTGTATACATGGCATTTGTCTGGCTATAGTCCTGATTGTTTCCATGCTATAGTTTTAGTAAATGCTTGTCTGTGTACTATAAAAGTGACTGAATCTTAGAACTGTATTTACATGGCCTCTTAATAAGAGCATGAATCCACACCTATACTAAGTCAGTTCTGTGTTGGGCCATTAATGCAGCTTAAATGGCCTGTTTTCTGTGCTGAACTAAAACTCTTCTTTCCTATACGTAGATCTATTCTGGATTCCTTATGTCCAATTACAATGAGAAGGCTCAAATCCCAGGTCTGTACCTGGCTAATGTCTAAGATTAAGGGAAAATAAGAACCAGGGATAAGGTCTGGAAAACGTGAAAAATGCAACCCTCTTGATAGACAACAGCATCAGGCATACCTTAGCCTCAGAAAAAAAAGTCAGAATCACTAGAAACTCAGCAAAAGCAACATATCTTAAACTTAAGCAAAAAGAAAAATTGGTCTAAACCAAAAGAGTTCTGGAAGGAAATAAAACAACTGGCTGGATCTTTAACTAATTCCTTTCAATCCAATAATAATTCTACCGCATCTAATGTACTAATGTTAATGCAGACTGCTTTCTGTCCTCCTTAAGCAGCCTCACTAACAGCGTTCCTCCTCTACTCCATCCATCATTTATTCATGACAATCCATCCTCCTCTTCCCCTCTAACCTCCTGTGCTGTGACTTTCCACTTCTCACAAATATATGCTAAACAAACAAAATCCTTACTACAAAAAATTAGTATTTCAGTGCCAAGTTCTCTTAGCTCCATATTACCTTCTTAAAACTGGTTACTGAGAAGATTGCTGAACCTAGACGTTATATATTTCACCTCTCCCTGACAACAGCTTCTTTTCCTGCAATATTCAGACATTACATTATTCTTCTTCCTAAAGCATCTACTTGCGAGGAAATGAAAGATTATAGACCCATCTATGATCTCTGCCATATTTCTAAAATATTTGAAAAACTGCTGAATAAACAGTTGCTAATATACATCAACAGCTATGGTTTGCTATGTGATGTCCAGCATGGATTTTGAAATGCCTTCAGTACTTTTATAATTCTTTTGAAAGTCACTGACTCCATTTCTTGCATTTTGAATGAGGGTTATATCTCCACAGGTCTGTTTGTCAATATATCTAAGGCTTTTGAAACTGTTAACTGTAACATTCATCTGAATAAGCTAGAAAAATTAATCTTTGGAAAGAATACCATTCACTGGTTTCAGAGCTATCTGTGAGACAGAACCTTCCAGGTCTGTGGCAACTGTCAATCTCTCACTCTCTCTCTCTCTCTCTGTCTTTCTTCCTGTGGACTACTAAACACAGGGGTACCTCAAGGTTTTGTACTTGGCCCCACCTATTCTCCCTGTTTCTTAATGACCCACCCCTTTATCTCCCAAACCTCAAAATGGTAAAGTACACAAATTACATTCTTCTCTTACAATCTAGCAAAAATCAAACGGAACTTGAAAGCAAACTACAAGACTGTTTCTCTGAACTTTGCAAATAGGGCCATTTTAACAGACTGTTAAATAACCACACAAAAATATAATGTTAAGGTCTTCTCAACCCCTGTGAAATTACCCAGTATTACTCCTTATCGCCTAATTGATGTCATTGGCAGCTCTGTTCCTAACCTCTCAGATGAAAGATACCTAGACCTTATGACTGACCCTGCTCTCTCTCCTTTAAGTCCTGGCTCTACTTAATGTTTTGTCTAAGATTGCTTATCATCTCTGTCCAAGATCTTTCACTCAGCTAAGAATTACCACAGAATACAACTGACAGAAAACAAAATTTGTAGATTTATACATCTAGCTGACCCATTACTTCATCATTGCAGTTTCAAGGTCGAAAAGCAATGCTACTCTCTCCTCCTTGAAAAGAAAATTTTCTTATCAAGAAAACAAATACAATCTTAGAACAACCTCTTTCCATTGCCCCCTTCAAATCCATGATTGATGAAAAATCCTTCTCTGAACTTGGACCTGCAACCTGAAACCTCCTGTCCACTGAAGTTATGCACTAGAATTCCAGGTAAGACTTTAAAAAAAGCTCATAAAAAACATTTACTTAATGAATCTACTTGCAAGTGTTATACAGATAATGGGTAGCCCTATTGCAATTTGCTTTTCTTTCATCATATTGCAGCTCACTGTTCATTTGTTCCCTAGTTAAGAATCAAAGTATTGCACATGCATATACTAGTATTGCCTCATCCACACTCTGCTCTAAAAGTTTTTACATTTGTATATGTTTGCACTGTTGCACTCTATCTTCACTTAAAATTACATAATTCTATTATTGCAATGCATTGTGTTAATTGCTCTCATACACTGTATGCTGTAATGACTGGAAATGGTGAACAGACCAAGTCAACAGCCAGGTCATCAAATTGTAATAAATAAAAAAATAAATAGATTGATAAATAAATAAAACATGCTATTAGAGGTTCATAGGTAAATACTAGGCTAGCTGCCCTTGTGGGCCATTTTAATCCTATCCATTTTCCATTTTTGCTTGAATTATCCTATTTGGCTAGGGATTGGTCTTACCAATCTCATGATTGATAAATATATATTACCTCTAATGAGAATAACTGGGATCATACCATAGATAATTTGAGAGGACCCATGCATGGGATAAAGCATTTAGGAGCTGCCCTTATCCTTTAGTATTATAGGGGCAGTCCAGGGGTAAACGTTATGTTTTCTTACCATAAATCTAAGTTGCATTTGAATATGGAGAGGAATGAACTTTGTTTTATGTGGATGGGGAGTCTGTTCCAGCACAGTGGTATCCTCTACAAGATATTCCTGTCCTCTCAAACCATTCTGCTGATATTGTAGAAGAGGTTTAGATTCCTAGACCAATTATTTCTGATGCCATTTGACTTGTTGATGGGCAATAAGTTAATCAGTAATGGGTCGGAGCATGCCTTGTATGTCAGATACAGGTTACCTCTTAGACGTCTGGAGGATGCTGTGTACAGTGACAGGGCTTTCAGTCAGTCCACATAAGACATGCTGGTTAGGTCTTGTATCCATTTAGCAAGGTATCTCTATGGGCATTGAAGTTGTTACATGTGTCTGGACAGATACATGCCAAAAAGGGCATTATATTGAATAATTGGCCTAATGATGGATGATTAAGGGGGATAATGACATCCCCAAATCTAGACACAATCCCTTTGTTTATAGTCTGTGCTATACAGACGGACTTTCTTACAATAATGGACACATGCTGGTCAAAAGCTAGTCCACATAAGTTCCCAAATCCGAACAACTGGGTCATCTCTTGGGGGCATATTGTCAATGTGGTAGTTCCCTGGGATATGTTATTAAAATATAAGTGCTGGTCAAAATTATTTCAGGTAGCATTTGACAAATGAACAACCAAACCAAAAAGCACACTCTCACATTTAGTTTACTGGAATTTTACCAGGAAGCATAGTTGTTATAACCACCACAATGCCACTAGCAACTGAAAAATTCAAGCCCCCTCCCCAACAAATTGTGAGGTGGTTTCTTAATTTCTGCAAATGATACATGGGTCTACAATGAAAGAGTGAGTCTTGCTTTATCAGGACTCAAAACATCTAAAATGGTTAAAGTACAGAGTATTACATGACAAAATATAGATTGCACATGTATTTTTGCATATGCATACACACACACACACACACACACACACACACACACACACACACACACACACACACACTTATACAGAAACCACAATAATTCCCCATATACCTACTATATAATAATATACATTTCAAATTTGCATAAAGAAAAGTGACAGCACATATGCAAACCTCATGTTATCTCATCCTGAATGCTATTTCAAGGTATAAGACGATGAGACTTTCCCCAGGTCTGCAGTATCCTTCTAGTTCAAACACTGCTTCCCAGTACTGTGTTATAAACCTAGTACTATTGTCTGTCCTTCTAAGAGACTGATAAATGCTTTCAGGAGTACATAAATAGGCCAACTTTGAAACTTATAAATTTTCTTGCTGGATGTCATTAGTTACCTGGCTAATTTGTACTTCAAAATCCCTGTCATTCTTTGTGACATAAGATACAGGTATGCAATTACATCAAAGGTATAAATAAGGGGATCAGTGAAGAGAAAGTACAGGTGTGTACACTTACCATAAATGTAGATGTTCGAGTGTATTCACTGTTGCAGTCATCACACTTGGGTTATCTGCCTGCAGGTAGCCCTCAGTCGGGGCGAATACCAGAGTCTTGGGATTTCTGCATCGGATGCTGTCGCCTCTTCCATGATGTCAGGTTGTCAGGGGCATAAAACATGCAGCCGGCACCATTACATCAGTTTTTCTTGCCCTGGATGTCAGGAGCCCCCAAAATAGGAAGCTATTCCATGGTGTGAAACACCTCCAGTAAAAAGTAAATACCCTGCCATAAAAGATGGCCATAAAGAGGAAAGGTAAAAAGGATAGAGAAAACCAGGGGGCTGGAGGGAGGCAGGACTGCAACAGAAAATACAATTGAACATCTACATTTATGGTAAGTGTACACAATTGTACTATGTTCTCCGTGTTTCACTGTTGCAGTCATCACACTTGGGTTGGTTCCCAAAGCTGAGGAATGGTGGAGGCAGTGAAGAAGTGTTGGGGCTGGCTAGCAGGCCTTCCAAGACTGCTGTAGCAAATCCAGCTCTGGATTTAGAATAAATAGGTAAGTGGTAATGCTTGGTGAAGGTGTGTACAGAACTCCAGGTTGCAGCTTCCAGGATGCCCCCTGGTGGGGACCCCCCTGAGAAATGCTGTAGAGGTTGAAGTAGCTGTAGTGGAATGAGTTCAGATCCCCAGAGGGGCAGGTTTTCCATGGTGCTTGTAGCAGAAATGGATGCAGTGTGCTATCCATTTGGAAATGGTTTGCTTCGAAATGGCCTTGCCCTCTGCCCCTGTAGCAAAGCTGACTAGTAGCTGGTCAGATTTTCTGAAAGGCTTAGTCCTGTCAAGGTAGAACCTGAGCTGTCTCTGTCCAAAGAGTGCAGGATGCTTTCCCCTCTATTCTGAGGATTACGGAATAAGGTTGGCAAATGGATGGATTGGTTTAAAGCCACACTGGATACCACCTTGGTCATTAAGGAAGGGTTAGTCCTGAGGGAAACCCTGTCAGCATGGAAAATAATGAAGGGCTCCACCACCAGTAGTGCCTGCAACTCAGACACTCTTCTTGCCAAAGTAATAGCTAGAAGTAAGGCTGTTTTCCAAGAGAGGAATTTTAACTCTGCTGAAGCAGCAGGTTCAAAAGGGGGAAGTGCAAGTTTTTCCAGTACAAAGTTAAGGTCCCAGGCCGGGTGGGAGCTCTCCTAGGGGGCCTTAAATTGTTAGCTCCTCTCAGGAACTGCTTGATGAGAGGATAAGAAAAGAGAGGAGGCTCAGTATTATGATGAGCTGAGATGGCCAAGGCATGAATCTTAATGGATGAGAAGGACAGGCCTCTGCAGTGCAGCTCTGCTAGGTAATCAAGGATTTGAGGTAAGTTGGGCACAGCTGTGTTCTTTCCTTGAGACTGACTCCAAGAACAATATATTTTCCATTTTTCAGTATAAAATTTCCTAGTACTAGACCTTCTGGCCTCAAGGATGACATCAAGCACCTGTTTGCTGAGGGATGCTGGTGGTGTATTCATGGGATAAGCCAGGCTGCAAGGTTTAGGGTTTGCAGCTGTGGATGCAAAATCTGTGCCTCCTGTTGAGACAACAGAGAAGGTGTCTGATGTAGATGCCAGGGTGGCACTGCTGTCAGACTGCATAGGAGTGGGTACCAGTGCTGGCATGGCCCATCTGGTGCAATAAGGATTGCCCTTGGTCTGTCCTGTTTGATCCTGAGTAGTACTTTTGAGAGGAGGGCAAAGGAGGAAAGGCATAAATTGAGAGGTTTTCCCATGTAAAGGATAGGGCATCCACCTTCCAGATTCTGCTGTGAGGGTTCCTGGTACAAAATTTGTTCAATTGGTGGTTTTGGGAGAAGGCAAAAAAGTCCATCTCCGGAGTTCCCCACATCTGGTTTAGAAGTTTGAATGAGTTGGGTTCCAGTTTCCACTCGTGAGGGTCCAGTATATTTCTGCTTAAGTCATCTGCCAGTGAATTTTGCTTGCCTGGCAGGAATTAAGCTTGTAGGTGCACTTGGATGTTCAAGGCTGTGTTCCACAGAGCCATGGCTAAACTGCAGAGTGGGTAAGAATGAGTCCTGCCCTGCTTGTTTATGTACCACATAACTGTGGTGTTGTCTGTCTTTATCAGGAGCTGTCCTGGAAGGATAAGGTATTTGAAGACTGTCAGGGCATTCTGTACAGCTAGCATCTCTTTTTGATTGATATGCAGGGGAATTTGTTCTGGGCTCCATTTGCCTTGAATGCATTTGCCTGCCATATGAGCCCCCCATGCATAGTCTGATGCATCTGTTGTCAGGGTTTGGGCGACGAGGGGTTGAGTGAAAGGAAGTCCCTTGTTGTGGTTGTATGCTTCTGGCCACCCAAAAAACTCTGCCCTTAGACAAGGTATGATAGGAATCACTGTTTCCAGTTCCTGAGAACGTTGACACCAGAGACTTTTTAAGTACCATTGAAGTTTCCTCATATGCAGTCTTGCATATGGAATTAGCAGAATCCATGAGGCCATGAACCCTAGAGCTTGCAGTATTTTCCTTGCAAATAGCTGGGTTTTGTTGGCCATTAGTTTGAAATAGTTTGTCAAATGGACCTGCTTTTCTGGAGTTAGGAATGCCATCTGGGAAGCTGTGTTCAAGCTTGCTCCCAGGAATACAATTTGTTGGCCGGGCACCAGTTGTGATTTTTTTTCATTGATGGTGTATCTCAGTGAAGTTAGAAGTCTTTTTACAAATGCCAGGTGCTGAAGTAGCAATTCCTGACTGTCTGCCTGAATCAGGCAATCATCCAAGTATGGGTAGATTTAAATATTTCTCTGCCTGCAGTATGCAATGGCTGGAGCTAGGCATTTTGTGAATACTCTGGGCACAGTAGATAAGCCAAAGGGAAGTGCAGAGAACTGATAGTGCATAGAGCCTGCCCTGAAACGTAAATATTTCCTGAAAGATTCCCTTATGGGGATGTGCAGATAAGCTTCTTTTAAGTCTAGGGTGACTAACCAGGCATCATTGGCTAGCATAGGAAGAAGCTGTTGCAGTGTAAGCATTTTGAATTTTGGGACCACCAGAAAGGTGTTGAGGATTGATAAATCCAGGATTGGGCACCAAAAGCTCTCTTCTCTGAGCACCAGGAACAGACAGGAGTAGAAACCCTGTCCCCTTTGTTCTACTGGAACAGGTTGAATAGCCCTGATATGGATAAGGGAAAGTACTTGCTTTTGAGCCTCTGCCCACTTGTTTGAAGGAAGGTCTGGCAACCTGCTTGGTGTTGGCAGTGAGTGGAAGTAGAATCTGTATCCCTGGGATACAATGTTTAGAACTCATCAGTCCTGAGTAATGGACATCCAATTTTTTGCATGATGAACGTGTTTTCCTCCTAGGGGTGCAAGTACTTGGGCATGGCTGTGAAAGATAATTGGAAAGTCATTGTGAACTTTTTCCATAAGGGGGTGGCTTACCACTCCCTGGTTTTGAGGTGGAAATGCTCCATTGTTTAGATCTCTGCATACCCTGAGACTGTAGTCTTGGTGGTCTGTTAACAATGGGTTTGGACTGAGAAGGCCTGAGACGGACTGGAAAGGACTCGTTTTTTGAAGGCCAATGCCTACTGAATCTAGGTGGCTGCACCTGTAAGAAATCTTTGACTGTTTGCATAGATTTAGCTTTTTCTTCCATGTTTTTAAGAACTTCTTCTGCTTTTGTGCCAAACGCTCCTGATTTAATGGAGCATCTAGTAATTTTGCTTTGACATGGTCAGGCAAGACTTGTTCTTTTAGCCAAGCATGCCTTCTCAGTACAGACCCAATGACAACAGCCCTGCAAGATGCTTCTAAGGCATCAAACCCACGTGCAAAGTATGTTTACTAGCTTGGTTTGTAGAATGCATTAACTCTTGTAAATCTTTATTTTCTGAACAGTCTGGAAGTAACACCATTTTTTGTTTAATTTGTTCCACAATATGTTGCTGGCACTTCAACATGTGAAAATGGCAATTCAAAGCCCTGATGGCAAGAGTTTCAGAGGTATATACCTTCTTACCCCATCTGTCTAAAGCTCTAGAATCCCTGTCTGAAGAGGTAGGGATTTTGGCTATAGTAGCCTTAATGCCTTTAGGTCCCTGGGAAATGGTCTCTGGATCCACAGTAGGATTCTTAAAGAGAAATTTGTGAGAACCAGGTACTCTGTAGTACTTGTCAGGTTTTCTAGGGGCTGGTGGTAAGGTGTCAGAAGTAAGACTGGACTCCAAGAAGGCATTGTCTACAATATCCAGGACAGGGGGTATGGCTAGAGGCCTGTGCTGAGGCAAATCTAAAAATTCCCTGAGTCTCTTTTTGGACTGAAGATAGTCCTGGCATTTCCAGCAGAAATGCTCTCTTAAGGTATGCACGGTTTTGCCAAAAGAGAAATCCTCTGGAGGGGAGGCAGAGGCAATGGATTCCTCTGCATCTGAATCCTCATAGGTAGATAAGGGTATGTCCTGGTAATCAGAAAGGTCAGAGTTATCAGATTCCTGGTCTGTAGAATCAGAAGGAAACTAAACTCTTTGTCTTTTGGCAGGGGAAGGCTGGCTTCCCCTAATTAGAGTAATAAGGTCTTCAGCCATTCTAAGCATTTGTTTTTGTGGCATGGGAGGATGAGCATGCCCTTTGGACATTGGTTTTCTAGGCGTAGTGCAAACTATGGGCCTGAAAAACTCAGTAGTTTTAGCAGGAAATCAAGTTGTCGGTTTAATATGAATATCGGTAGGTCAGAATACACACTCAGAAGCCAGTGCCTGTACAATGGCTCTGGACCCATCCAAGGTAGAGACATCCGCAGGTTCCATAGTCGAAGAAGCATCTCGCGGCATACTGGACTCCGAATGGGTCTCAGCAGAGGCCTGCAAATCTGTAGAAGCGGGCATCAGGGTCTGCAAAGGCACCTCACTGAGTACCGGCAGACTGGTGATAAGCTTAACGGAAGCATCATCGGCAGTTTTTGACCTATGCAGTCTGTCTCTGTCTTTGTCTTTGTCTTTGCGCTTTTTTGGAAGATCGGTAGTCAGATGGCTTACCGGAGCCATTTCAGAATATGGAGAATGAGAGCAAAAGAATTCAGCTATAAAAATAGCCCGATGATGAATGGCTTGGGCGTTAAACAAGGCACAAAACCGATAGCTAGGGACGTCGTGGTCTGGGCCTAAACAGGTGACGCAGTAAGAATGAAAATCTCTGTGAGGTATTTGCTTTCCACAGGCAAGACAATTGTTAATTTTTTCTGACATCGGTTAGAGCAAGAAAAAAGAATCCCCAGCGAGGTACTTAGCTTTAGAAGACTTCAGGTCTGAAACTCAAAAAAAGGAAAATTTCAGGTAGCGGTCGACCAGCACTTGCGAACTGCTTCTGCTTCTGGCTCCTTCTCAGCAAGAAAGACTGATGTAATGGCATTGGCTGCATGTTTTATACCCTTGATGACCTGACGTCATGGAAGAGGTGACAGCATCCAACACAGAAATCCCAAGACTCTGGTATTCAGGCCAACTGAGGGCTACCTGCAGGCAGATAACCCAAGTGTGATGACTACAACGGTGAAACACAAAGAACATCTGCAAAAAGCAGAAGGACTTTGTAACAGTCTGCTGCAACTGCTGTTTATCCTGGCAGCAAGGTGCATCCCAGCAGAGAGGACAACAATGAAGGAGTCCAGGAAGTTTACATCAGAACATCAGGAAGTAACTTAATGATCGCAACAATTAATTCATCAGTAGAATATTCCGCATCTGATAGTCACAAGTGACTTTCATTCTTCCATGCTAAATATGTCATATCAAAAAAGAAAAAAATCAAGCAGCGGAACTGGACCCTATTAAGGAACTGCATTTACAGCCATCTATCAGCTGTACAGCATCCACTGCTTTTCCCATCTAGCTTTACAATAACATTGTCTTTGTGAGTGAATGAATGGCGAAACTCCTTCAGAACACACATCTGCATGTCTGCACTTTTATGTACATTTGAGACAAGGAAAGATCCTCTGGATGTTAATTCTGGACATACTTTTCTGGAAAGCATCCTAAGCCACTTCTACATGCTGCAGTCATTGGTCTGGTTTTTGAGCTGTGGGTGAATGTTGTAAATGCTGGCTGTGGGAAGCATAAAGTGTATGACATCTGCAGAATCAGCTAATGGAAAAGTAGGAACTGCCAACCCTGTACGACATTTGCTGTTAGGCTAGCTTCTTCTTGGTTCATTTGTGCAGTCCCTGAACCTGTATGGTATATGTCAAATAGCAAATGTCATGCAAAAAAATGCAAAAACTACTGCTAAAATACTTGTACTGACCTCAGCTGTGGCAAAACAGTTTTTTGTAGAGTTGCAGGTCCTGTGTCAGTCCTTATATCTCTAGAAAATCCTCCCAAGTATATGAGTGGTGTCTAAAATAAGGACACAGCTACAAAAACAATGCTTAATGAGGTCACAACTAAAGGTGAGAAGCAGTACATAATGCATTACATTGTTATACTGAAAATAACAAATGCATCCCTACTTTGCTGAATACTTAAAGATAAATTGTCGCGTATGCTGGATAACATCAGCTGATGTGGCATACAACAACAGGGTACTACTGCAAAATAAATAATTTAAGACTGTCTCATCAGTCAAAAGGATCAGATAGTGGTATGTTTCTTGTACTTAACTTTTGGTAACCATTCACACCAGTTTCTCTCATTCCTAAGCCAGGCTCCCTGCTCTGTGGTTATGCATGTGATTGCTCTTTGTTCAGGCGTCAGACAATGACAATGATTTCTTGGAGAATAGCACTACCAGAATGCTACCATATATGCTTAATATAGAAGATTATGACTGTGTTGCTGATCATAACCAGTTTATTATGTGTTCGAGACATGAATGCCAACAAATGCACTTCAAGAGTGAAGCTGGAGAGGTGAATCTCAGCATCCATGTCAAGAACACATATGTAAACATTATGATCGTAGACCCGGTCATAATTCTTTGCAGTGCATGGAGCTTTATCTGCTCCATGTACTACTAGTTACAAAAAAAAGTGCTAAGTGTTTTGTTGACTTTCAAAGCCATAAAACACTTAGTGATTACTGTTAGAAAGATGGTGTAACACTGTCCCTTTATGTTTACACTCACCTTGCCATGGCCCTCAAGCATCCAGATTTTTGCAGAATGTCCAGATTTTTGTCTCATATGTTTCATCTGTTCCTCATAACATCTTTGGTTTTCAGACAAATAATTGAGGATTGAAGTCACTAAATAATGACAAACATTTGAGTTTCGGACTTCATATCCTTCAGAAAATGTAGGCAGACAAACATCCTGTTATTCTAGCTACTTTCTAAGTTTATAAGTGGAAGGGACAACTTATCTGTATGGATAGCCAGCAGAAACAAGTCTGTTTTTTTAATTTTGCTGCTGTCTGTTGATGGTTGCTGCCTAGTGTGAGACCTGGCCTTAACAAGGTAAGCAAGGAGTGCTTAACATTTGTTAGGATCAGATCCCACTCTATAGCAGTGCTTAACTGATTTGTCTTTTCCTGGATATCTGAGCTTAATCACAGTACTCCATGCACTACAATGTTATTCACAGATTTTTGCACTTATTGCAGATGAACTCAGCTACATAATGGGGGGGGGGGGCAGTTAGCTCAAGACACAGGTCATGCAACACAGAATTTCTTAATATGTTATTTTTGTTTAAATCTAAGCTATGTGGCAGTGACAATAGGAGGTACTGCCAGCCATGCCAAGAGAAATAGGACAGAGGACTTGTAAAATATGCCAGCACAGCTAGCTAGAATTTTGTAAATAATTATACGTCATTTGTATATCAAACTGATTTCTACAGATGCTTGTGCTGAAAATGTATTTCTGAGGTTTGCTTGTGTTAAAATATATTAACAGTGCGCCCTGCTGGAAAGAAAATAAATGCACATGTATTATTGTAACTGAATTAAATGTATACATTGTAACAGCATATAGCGGAAGTGAAGAGGTTAATCTTAATCCACCTGACTTTGCAAAATATATCTGAAATAAAATTACTTTGTGGGTTAAGCCATAAAGATGTTATCCCACAGATATGAATGGAGCCAGTGACACAGTGGCTGGGCTAGAGAATAGTTGATAGCTTTTGCAGGAAGAGTGAAATGGTTTTATGATCTTATGACTTCCAGCAGCTGCACCACATCTGAACAAAGCTCTATCTGTGTGTATTGTAGCACATAGGTGCTAAACCTTGCTAACTTCTAGTGATGGGGGATCGTGCTGGAAACAGAGTCAGATGACCAGATGTATGTGATGTCATTCTGTACAGAAATAATGTTTTAATATTAGAGGAGACTGAAGTCTCAGCAGCATTCTGTATTCTGCCTTGGCTCTGACAACAAGGACCATTCACCCATTTTGCCTTGGTCTATTCAGTAAGTAGGAACAGTAATTCATTTAGTCAATCAGGTGTAGATAGTGAGACTAGCTAAATACTGTTTTTCTATAACTGTGTGAAACTTTCCATCAGTGTTATTTTAATACTTCCTGTAGCTGAAACTCTGGTGTTTACTGTAAACAGATATTTAGCATTTTCATGTTCTTTTATTATTTATTATTAAATATATTTAAACTTCTCAATTTGGCTGGTCCTTTTAGAAAAATATTTACGTTTTGAGAGTATGTGCACATATTTATTTGGTGATAACTGTGGCCACTCCTGAAAGCCTGGCTATTTAGTCAACATTACCATTTGTATTAATATTAACTTCACTCAACATAATTAGATACCCCTTTAAGAGCTTTATAGTAACTGAGTCGTGGCAGTGAATCTAACTTATAGTCTGGGCAAAGTAGGTAGAGCGAATAAATATGTGCCAGCCTTTCCTAGCTCTGTGTGTGTGCGTGTGTGTGTGTGTGTGTGTGTGTGTGTGTGTGTGTGTGTGTGTGTGTGTGTGTGTGTGTGTGTGTGTCACCTACTTGGAGAAGAGACACAAAGCACAGGTTTCACAGAGAGAATTCTGGAGGACTCATCCTGGACACTCGGCTGAGGACCTAACCCTATAGCTCTGCCAGTGGGGATTCTTACTGGGGACCTGCAGGGAGACAGAAAGAGAAATCCAGACCATAGACAGAGTGTGTTTTTTTGTGTGCTCTTAAGGGAATTGTGTTTGATGCAAAAAGGTCCGCATCTGGAAATATTGAGTGTACCCATTTGTATTCCAAGTGAACGTCCCTCTCCATTGTCAGTGGTGAGGATTCAGGCTCCTTGATTACTGGCCCAGAGTGGGGATGTCACAGGCAGTACCATTTCTTTTGCCACCACAAGACACTGTGGAAATTGAGATGCCTTTTCTGCCTCCTGAATTGTTAAATGAGACTTCTTTTTTAAATAAATCATAAGGGCAGTAGTATTCTTTACCACACATGGCACAGTTGTTTTCAGTTTATAAGAGCATGTAGAAACTATGACAGCAGCTCTGAATCATAATGATGTCTATTAGTAGTATTATTCAACTTTACTGAAAATGGACATATATCCAGTTAGACTATCCCGGTCAACAAAAGTAAAATAAATAAATAAAAGTAAATAAATTATTAAAGTATTGACTAGAACTGAGCTAGAGTTCTCAAACTCCGACAAAGAAAAAAATCTTTACCCCAATTCTAAAAGACTTGCCCTCTGTATAAATGGCCACAAACACTGAGAGCAGACTGACAGCAGATGATTTGGAATTTGGTTGCCGTAGTAAGCCTATTAGTTGATAGGCCTTACACTGAAGTAAGTCATTTACACTGACAGCAAGTCTTTCAGAATTAGGGCAGACTTACACTGAAAGCAACTCTTTTGGAATCTGGCTTATTATCTCTCCTATATCCAACAATCATGATAGTGAGACATTTTGTTAAAAAATTTTGTACAACATATAAGACGTAATGCATGCTTCTTTAGAGACTTGTTTGTTATCACCGATTTGCAAAAACACATAATTTACAACAAAACAATACATAGGACAAATCAAAATAAATAATAAAGGCAAACTTACTTTACTGAAACAATGTTAAAACATGGCAAACAATTTGTTGTTTCTGCTGACACTTTCTCAGGGGTCAGGCATTAAAAGATACAAAAGTTTGCGGAAGCTGTTTTTAGTATTTTATTTGTAATAATGTAAGCTTTTTTATTATCCACTTTGCTATGCATTTTGAGGCATATTTTGCATTTATAACATTGGCCACTATTTCAGGAAATACATAAATTATTTGATTTATCTGTTTTGTGTTCATCTAGTCCTACCTCAAAACTGAAAAGTTACAGATACCTGCAATTTAATTATAGTACTTACAAAAGCTATCTGAGCCTTCTGTAAGATTGGCTTCCATCTATCCAACGAAACTTAACCTTGAAGCATGAGCATATCAGTGACATGTAAGAAAAAATCTTCAGATGGTTGACACTTTTTGTGATTGTATAATGCACTGGCATACACACTGTCTGAACTTTAGTAACTAGCCTGAGTTTTCACTACTACTGTCCAGTGGACTGTAGAAATGTTTGAGACATAAGCAATGCTGCAACCAGAAGTTCCTTTATAAATGTCTTTACTGAGGAAACAGACTGTAAGAAAAAACATACATGTCTCTCCTATGTTAGCAGACTTTAACCCAAAACATTTACATCAATTTGCAACACAGTCACTTCTCACATTGAAGTAGGAAGTATATCATCATGCTAAATATTAGTCATGCTAAACTACAGTGTCACACTTTTCATCCAGTCCTATAATGTTTTGTCACTACATGCTGTTTTTAAATTGTTGACCAACAGATCACAAAACATGCCTTTAGGTTTGCTGCTTCATGTCCTGCAAACCATAACCCAACAATTAGAACAGGCAAGTGTTTTTTTTAATAGAGACAATCAAATTCAACATTAGCAAGTGTTTTTTTTTAATAGGGACAATCAAATTCAACATCACAATAGTATATCCTATATATCCTAATGCAGGTTCGAAGATGGGCATGATTACAGTTTCCTTACTTTGTTTATAGAATAATAATGAGTTTGTTCTGAAGTAACTATGCTGTTTCTTATTACAGATCTTTTGTTAATGCCATGCTTTCTCCAAATAGCATTAGGATTCATACAGCTATGAAACTCAGCTGAATAGGCACCATTATAAAAACACCTCATTTAAAATTCTTGGCCATGGCTCCTTCACAAGTCCCAAAACATCAAGCTACATCAGAAAATAGTGAACATATGATAAACATAAAACAGAGAAATAATGATTTATTTAAAAATATGCAAAACAAGTCTAAAAATATACTAAAATCTGAACTCTTGAATGCTACAGCATTGGCCGCAACATCTTTTTTTCACATTGTATATGGAGTTTGGGTATCCCATCAGCAGTGACCATCACCTAGAGCCAATGTTTATTTGGGTCTATATTAAGTGATCGGATGATTAGGTGATCGAACATCTAAACATCGACCATGTAATATCGAAAGCAAAAAACAGAGAATGGCCAATTTAATGCAGGTAAAGATTTCCCTTGGCCATTTGCTGGATTTTGCCATTTTCTCCACTGTGAAGTGATCTCAGAGTTGGTATATTTAGTTAGGGGGGGGGGTAAGCCCCACACTTAGTTTGGCTGTAAAGTAAATTTTTTTTTTGTGGCCGACGGTAATGTTTCCTGGTGGTGTTTGCTATTTTGCAGTTCTATATTACGTGATCGATGTTTCGGTGTGCGATCACCTAATCATTCGATCACGTAATATAGACCCTGTTTATTCCACCAGGTGGCTAGCAGTATGACAAAAAATTTGCAAACAGATACACACACACACACACACACACACACACACACACACACACACACACACAAGCAGACCCACAGACTTAAATAGAGAGGAAATAAATGATGTGAATCACCTCAACTACTCAGTCAACCAGCACAATAGTGTGATTACTAAATACCCTTCCTCTGAAATGGGAACATGAGCCTGGCCAGGTATAAACTAGCCAACCAAATAATGAACTAAAATAACAATAATAGTGTTCCTAAGGAGGGATGATGCTATTACTGCTGCATAGTAGCTACTAGATTAAAGATCAATAGCAACATAGGCCACAGGGCAGTACAAAAAGAAAGGACACCGTCAGAATGCATAGCTCTCAACTGTCCAGATTTTGCACACTGTCCACATTTTTGCCTCATATTTTTAGACTGTGCCTCTTAAAATTTGAGGTTTTCTGTCAAATCACTGAGGGATGAAGTCATTATATAGTAATATACATTTGACTTTCACTCTTCATATTCTTCACAAAATGCATGCTAACACAAATCCTGTTGTTCTAGCAACTTTCTAAGTTTATAAGAGCAATATTTAAAATCTGTCCCTGTTTTTGGGCCTTTGTCCCACCACTATTTTATGCTTTGTCCAGATTTCTTGCTCTAAGAATTTGAGAGGTATATGCTGCTTCATTTCCATATGCATCCACTGTAGCAAGGGAACTCTAGTATGTCAGCACAATGCATTTACCACATTATGTCTGCATGAATGTCACTTAAAGTACCTGCTGTATATCATCATTGTACATATACCTCCATTGCCTGTAAGGATAAAAGACATCTGTGGCATTTCAGCGGTATGCTTAGGTCTCCAAATATCTGTGTGCATTCTTTGCATCGAAACAACTCTAGTGTATTAGACGTATGCATATACCTCCAGAAGTCTGCATGCATGCACTTTGTGAAGAGACCTGCAATACAGTAGCATCACACATGTACAACCATAATGAAGGGGGACAGTCTGGGTCATGGGATGCCATGATCCCAACAGGAAATAAACAGCAAAGCACACAGCAACCCTGGAGTATCTGTTTGTATTACCAACCTGTGAGCAACATATGAAGGAGTTCTTGTGACTGCATGGGAGAAGAAAAGCATTAGGCTACTAAAGTCTATTTTTTCTATCACAACTGGGAAACAGTTATTTTCCAGGCATGTAAATTTGCTACAGTATTCAGGCTGATGGGGAATCACAAGGATGAGGGAACATAACAAGAAATTACCTTTCCCAGTACCACCTTTGTAAACGGAACTGTAGTGAGCAAACATGGCATAGATATGCACCAGATATGGAAATTAATCCATTTCTGTGTGACATACCATTAATCCCCAAAATGGGAATAATAAATCTAATAATTTACTCACTTGCTTATGGTTGTCTGTGTTTTGCTGCTTGGCAGTAAGACCTTGACATAACTCATAATCAGACCTTAAATTAAGCATTCTGTTTGTGAAGAGAACTAAACCAGCCTGGTGCAATTTTATTGTACCACTATGCAGAATGATACATCTGACCATCTTTATGACATCCTCTTCACAAATTTGTAGGCACAGACAAAGATTAAAACATGCAAGCATACATGCACATACAGACTCATATACAAGCACATAGGTATATATGCAAACACACACACACACACACACACACACACACACACTACCTCTTTCTCTCTCTCACATATACGCACACTCACATACAAGTGCGCTGGCATGTTCAAAATGAGCTACGATGTATATCACGAATGAGTACAGATACAAAGGTAATATGTGCATTCATTCATAAACATACAGTTAAACCATTCTGCATATACACAACAGCATATCTTTTATTTCACAGTTGTTTGCTAATTTCAAAAAGTCACTTTCTTCCTAGCCTACAGACTGCAATCAAATTAGACTCAGTAAATCATAATTTGGATCTCAGCCTTTCCAGCAGTAAGCTGATGAAATGTTTTCAACAGTCTTCTAACACCACAAGACAATGCCAGACTGGTAAATGAAATGGGGTTCTTATGTGGCAGACAAAATGGCATTGTTTCTTGACAGCACCATATCTGCAGTGGTCTGGGATCTGCTGTAGATCACCATTGCATTAAATTTTGTTTGATTCATATCCAAATGTAAAACTTTAAAATGGAGTTAAATTGAGAAAAACACAGAAAAGGGAATATTCCATTAGGATGTCTGTTTCAACATTGACTTAGGAATGTAAAGCTATTGTAAGATACAGAGAAGTCAAGGAGATCCAGTGGCCTGGAGGCTTTCCCAAATATCTGAGGATTCCTTCCATCTAGTACATCAATACTGCTTACTTGGCAGTGTACACATCTCCGTGTTAGAATGGGGACTTTGTTGCAGCTCAGGGAGTAGCTCATCATACAAGATGTTGGTACCTGCCCATCATGCCACAAGGACCATGTTGTCCTTGGAGTGATCTATTAAATAACGATACTGTAATCTTGGATTCTCAGAGTAGGATATGTATCACTCAAGCTCAAGATTCCATAGGACAATCCACACCCTGTACTAATGCAAACAAACTGTTTTTATATCAATATCAATTTCATATCTACTCTTTTCAAATAAGAGCTGTTTCTATATTTACATATATTAAGGTTATTTGGCTACTTTTTTTGTTTTCTGCATGAAATTTAGAAAATATTTTCTTACTAAAAATTGTGAGCTCTGCCAGTTCCCCTATTTTAAATTGACACAAATATACAGATGCCTAAATGCCCAGAATTGTATGTGAAATGGGATGTGAGTGGTAACTCAAAACACTGCATAAAGGTACTGCATACCTTCTTGAGCTGATTCAGACCATGATAGCACAATCTCTAAATGCAGGAATTATGCAATGGCCATCAAGTATGTTTCCCTGATTCTGCATTGGATGAAGTTAGTTTTGGAAAGACTTGTTTATTTCCTTTCAGCCTGGCCTATATTCACCTTCACATACAACTACTTGCTGTAATATTCTAATTCTGTGGCAGACACTACACTGTAAAACTGTGTGAAAATAATTTTATGATAAAATGTGCATTCTAAGATCTATATGAATTCCTGTGACACAACTTTCTTCCCAAGACAGCAAAAGATAAAGTTGTGTGAGTATGGTTTTTATTCATGATGGGAAAAGCATTCATTTAATTCCCTGTAAGTGTAATTGACTATATACCTACAGTAAAACAGTTTTATAACCTAAACTCTGCCGAGGTCATATCTGAAGGCACAAGATATCTGTTTCCAATACTGCAGGAATGTCCTCTACGGTACTATTGATTTTACTGAGAAGCGAAGCTACGGGACAAAGCTGAACTAATTAAGCAGTGAACAGGAAGAGGAACTCCCTTCAATATGTTTGAAGGTAGGTTTAATTAGTGCCTTGCTACAGCAACATGAAGAGAAACAAAACCATGCCTTTTGGGTAAATGCTGGGATATTTATTAATTGAAGGTCTATGAGGTATTATCAGGACTGACAAATGACCAGCTCCCAAAAACTCACACTGTCTATGTCTTTTGCAACATGGTAGATGGCTATATGGGGGTGGGGGCAGTAAAGCAATGTATACCTCTCTGATACTGATCTGGACCATTTATCAGTGAATGACACATGTAATCCTACCCGTACACTTCTACAAATTCAGAAAGATTACAATCATCAGTCAGTATGCATGCATTTCATTCTAAGCATTATTTGTAAGAAGAGAATGAATTACAGTAAAATCAGCCTAAAAAGAGTAAAATGTTAAACCATAATTATGTGTGTTTTCATATTTCTATTATTTCCTTCTGATCAAACATTCACTTACAGAAACTATGTTCCTTACCTCCCCTTTAGATCTCCGAGCTCACAGAAACTATTTTCATTGTACTATAATGCCACTTCTTTTCCTCCCTAGAAACAGGAGTTGCAGAAGTTTTTTTTCCCAGTTAAATATCCTGAAAGGGCAGATATCTAAATACAATCAGACAAGTTTAATTTCATGTATATCTGTTTCTGAACATGCGACACAACATGTGACAGGGAATATGGAAAGGGAGTGAAAGAAATGGAAGAGAAAGACTCTGAATGATGCATTTGAGAGCCTTTTAATGCAGCAAGATGGACTGAAAGTAATAACCAGCATCCTGCTCATGGATTACATCAAAATTAATTTTAAAATCCATTTGGAAGAGTCATATTTCAACACATGCTATATTCAGAGTGACAGTATCACTGCTAGAATGCATATGAAATCATGTATTCTTGTATTTGTTAACTATATGAATGGGCTGTCCAATTCTATGAAGTCATAACCCAGAACACTAAACTTAGCTAAATAAACAAAAAACAAAGCACACTGCATCAGGTTTGGTAGGTTTTTATTATACCAACTCTGAGATAACCCAATAGCAGAGAAAGGATATAATTCCTTCCTTCCTTGCTATAATGGCAATCTCAGAACAGTAAGTCAATCAGAGTTTGTTGATCATTCATAACTGGCAAAACACAAAATGAAAAGTGAGTCCCCCCATCTCTATGCTAGAGTGGATTTCTGTCAACATGCGTGCTTTCGAATAATACATGTCACATTGGCCTCAACTTGTACACATGGGTAAGACTTACTCCTCTACAGTGGAAGTGTTAAAATCTGTCTCTGAGGGTTATTGAGGTACATTTTGCTAATATAATTTTATTGCACTATGATCCAAAGAATTTATTCCTTGGACAGAGAGATAAATGCGTGTGTGTGTGTGTGTGTGTGTGTGTGTGTGTGTGTGTGTGTGTGTACATGAAACAGAGAATTTAGTGTAGGCAAACAACTACCATACTTTACAGAGTACCTAGAGAAAATCGAATTACACTCAGACATGGAAAGACATGCAAACTCCACATAGAGAGTTAATGGAGGTCAGGTCTCAGCCTTGAATCCTACAGTTCTAAAACAGCATCATATGGAAACTAGGATTGTTTTTGAGTGGATAAAGAACTTTGATTTTGCCTGAAACAAATCTCCATAGGTTCATATGTGTGTACTAGGTTAATGACCACAATGGCCTCTTTGAGCCGAGACATGCATCCCAAATCTCTGACAAGTTCTGGTACCCTTGATAAGTGTAATTAGGGGCTTGGGAAATGAAACATTTACAAGCAGAGCATGGAAGATGAACCATTTACAGGCTGCCTATGCCTATTAAAAACATAGTTGCCAAGCCAGGGATGAATTTCCTACTCCCCATCCACTTGTCCGAGTTACACTTGGATTGGGATAGGGACAAACTCTGCTTCACATGGATAGGGAGTCTGTTCCAAAGAAGAGGTAGTCTCTAGGATACAAACCTGTCTTTCCAGCAGGTCCTATTTATATCACAGACAAGATTTAAGTCTTAAGAATGGGTAATTCCAGTGCTATTTGTTTTGCACACATGCAGGAGATCCATCAGGGTGGGGTCTGACAATGCCTTGTATGCCATGCATAGATGTGCTCTCAACAGCCTGTAGGAGACAGAAAACAGGGCTTTGAGTCAGACTGCATAGGACATGTTACTCACGTCCTATATTCTTTTAGTGAAGAAACTTTGTGGATGTTCCAATTGTTGGATGCACCTGGTTAGGTACATACCAAAGTAGTCATTGAACTCAATGATAGGCCTGATGGGTGCAAATACAGTGCCACAATGGCCCCCTTGGACCTAGATAACATACCTTTGCTTATAAGTTGCACAACACAGAATGATTTCCTCACTACTGTAGACACGTGATGGTCAAAGGCTAGATTACTGTATGTGTGTGTCCCCAAGTCCCTGACTACTGGGTCAGCTGTTAGGGGTTTATTGTCAATATGGTAGTTACCAGGGGTGGATGAGTACTGAAAAGGTATAATTACACATTTCTTGGCATTTAGTTGTAGTCCATGGCTCTGACACAAGTTATTTCTCTATGTCAGCCCTTCCAGGAGAAGATTAGTGTTGGTGGGCAGGCTTGACTAAAATGCAGAAGTGGTTGTACATGTTTCTATATGCAGATAATAAAAAAGCTATTCATGTTATCAGCGCAGACTGTTTTTGTATTCTACCATGAAAATCATAGCATATTACATATCTATTTCTATATATCCATATACCTGTGTGTGTGCACATGCGTGTATGGACGTGTATATACATTTATTCTCTGCACTAACTTACACTACAAGTAACATGTTACAGTTCACATATTACAATAAGTACATTACACTTCATATTTCTATTGGTATGACCTTGGAAACATGCAATATTCTTTAGGAGAATGTTTTCTTCTCTGATTGCTGGATTGCAGATCTTCATGTTGCAAACTTATGCTTTATTTTGTTCACCCCATAAATAACATTTTGTGGTTTACCATAAAAGTGTTATTTAGAAACAAGCATTTTAGGTAGAAACAAAAAGTGTTTTGTTTTTGAGAAAATAGATGTGCAAAAATGAAAGAGTTGCCAATAAATGACAATGCTTGGCAGCGTTCAAAAAGTACTTTTCTAAAGAATTAAAATTATACTCTAAGTGAAGATAACTATAATTAACTTTAAGAACGTTTGACCAAAGAATGCATTTCTTGTTTTATAAAACTTTACAAAGACTTTCTTCTTGTTTAAATATATGACAATTATCTGTTTATTGTCTCATTTTGTACGCAGTCCATGCTGAAAAAAAAAAACACTTTGTGTTTTGAATCATCTTCATTGAAAGATTCTGTAATAGTCTATGTTGCATAAAACTCAAGTTATTTCTCTTTTTTATGTTTAGTCACATATTTTCTTTCATTTATTCACTTTTTGTTAACTGGGAAGATGAACTGGTCAAAAGACCCCTTTCAGACACAACTCAAGCGGTATTACATACATAAGTACAATGCAACATTATGGAAAAACAATTGATCAAGAATGCAATATGGTAAATAAAACATACATAGATGATTCATGAGTCTTTCAGTTACATAAAATGTGATAGAAGATTTGTCTATTGTACAGTGGAAGAAGGCACCCTATAAGCATTCATTGGAGATTAAGCAATCAAAATCATATGCAACAATGTTAACTTTTAACAGCAACTACTAAATGAACTAGAGAATTATATTAAGGCTCCCAATATGTAGTAATCAGTGCATAAATGATTATTACAATTTAAAATATTTACAAAATTTACAATATGTACAACAATCACAGTATGTGTGTATTTGACCTATAATGTAATTTAATTAGCAGGATATAATCAAATACAACTTATAATAGGGATAATAATATCTGTAAAAAGTTAAAAATAGTCCTCAAAACAGTCATATCTATTATCTTCTGATAGATTTTCCTTCAGTAGTGACCTAAATAGTTTATATTTGGCTAGATTTCAGAGGTTTTGATGTAAGGTATTCCAAACTGCTGTTGCTACTGGTGAAGACTCTTTCATCACCTGCTAAACTATAAGTTGATCTGTAAGTAGGACATCCTCTTGGCTCCCTAGGAAATATAATGTGAATTTTATATTGCATTTATTCCTTTAGGGTGGACAAAAGTCACTGATTATTTTAGATGCTATTGAACTAAGTAGGAATATGGATGTTGCTGAAATTGCCAACCAGCCGGTCTTTTTAATATCAGACAATGGTGTTCTCTAATATTTGACAGGCACATGAATTGTAATGACTTACTGACAGTTTCCTGAATTATGGCAGAATTGAAATGGGGTATTTAATGAATTGAAAGTGAGTGCATAATAAAGCCTTGTATTTAGCAAATTAATGCCTATGGCTGCTTTGCTTCCTTACACAGGAGGGGTGAGTATCTCTTTGCATAGTTGAGTTGTTTGGCTCTTAATTATCCTGATTATCTGTGGTTTCATGTAAGAGAAAAGTGATTTTCTACAAGGAAACCCTAATACTTTTTGTAAAAGCATTTCTATTTGGATCCTTAGTTAGTAGAACTTGCATAAAGCTCAATTGATATGTGTGTGTATAGTATACACCATTCCCATTCTCCCAACGAAAGCCAAATAATGGGTTATCTAAACTGTGTTGCCTTTATCAGTTTGAAGACACCAAAAAAGAACAAGCATATAAGGAAACATGTATTGCATTGTAATACTCTTTACTAGCATAGCTTCACTTTTATTTTTACAGGGAATAAAGAGCAAGGCATTATTAATACCACAGCATAGCAATTTGGAATACATGTCAATAACAGACTAGAGATCAGAAGTGCACATTACTATTGCTAGTATACAGAATAAAACATCAAGGCTTCCTAAAAAAAGGAGGACTTAAAGGGCAGTAGACTCAGGGAGGAGTAGGTGTAGCAAACATAATCTTTATCTGTGACGCTCCATAGCACATTTGTCATCCATGCACACATACTGTCCTCTAAGGAGCTACCCACATTATATCAGAAACATGATTCCAGAATCCTGCATAGCAAAAATCAACAAGAATAAATAACACTGTAGGAAAGCATTCTCCAGAATACTACATAATTGGGAGAACAGCAGGAAGAGTATCACATAACTCTCATTATATAGACACTGACATTACTAAGCCACAGAACCACACAAGCAAAGGAAGCAACTACTTGTTATTATGGAGTGAACTAGAAGGTGGACAAATCAAAATGGGAAAGTGCTTACCTAATTCCATAGTGGAAGCAGATAGATATAAAAACTGTAGGAGATTTGTCGGTTACTGTCCACCAGGTGGAAATTATTTGAATAAGAGACATAAAGATTTCACTGCTTCTTGTTAATATACTCCTTGTTGAAACTTTACCCAGAAGAAACCAACTGGCTGAAGTTTCAACTAGACATATGAAACAAAACAATTATTATTTTCAAGGAAGGAAACCCCCTTCATCTCCCATATTGGGGGCTTTGTCCTCCATACCTCATATTTATATATACTAATTCCATGGTCACACATCCACAGAGAAAAGTGAAACCCCCAAAATGTTTGAATAGCTGTTGATGCACTAATAGAAACCACGCTGGGAGTGATTTTCAATAGCAAACACAAATCAATGAGTTGCATCTCGGGTAAAGGTACTAGATCACATACCTCTCAACCTCTCAGTTGTCAAAATCATGGCAGGTGAAAACAAAAATCATAGGAGAGAGTTCAAAATCATAGCACTCAAAATTTGCATTTGCATACACAAATTTACACCCCTGGGAGTGAGGGGACAACTGTTTAAATTTATTCATTTGCCAGGTACAACCTATAAAATTGAAACCCTTGTGATGTACACCCACATAGCTTTACTAGAAAAATGTATCCGCACTGCATTATAAAAAAAAAAGTCTGCCTTCTTGGCTTGCTTTATATGCCAGTCATAACGATAGCTTAGTTAGCATAATTAGTATACACTTTGTATATTTTTGTACATAGCATGGTTGAGAAACATTCAATAAGTACAAATTTATATTGCTATTAAAGAAATAAAAGCACAGAAGATGCCTCAGCCTAGAAATGAACCCATGAGCCAAGCATTTCAAAGAAAGACATACACAGCCAAAAATTTTGTTACTCGTCTAGGCAATTTTTTATTTGACCCCCCCCCCAAAAAAAAAGGCTTTTACTCATTTTAGTTCCATAAAATATATAGATGCTGTTCGAGCTACATTCCAAGACTGCACTGCCACTTGACCAAAATATTGCTTATAAACGCTTCCATTTTTTTTTTGTATAAAATATACCCCATTTTTTCACAGCCCTGAGTCTTCTTTGCTAATCATTACATTAAAAAGGCTTTTCATTGGTTAATCACACACACACACACACACACACACACACACACACACACACACACACACACACACACACACACACACGACTGTCCGTTACAGCCACTTAAATGATTGGGTACAGCTTAGATGTCTGTTTGAGATCAAATGAATACATAAATACATAAATACTGGCCTGGACATGCATTTCAGCTTGCTGCTATCAGAACCACACAGTACAAATCACTGAAACTCCCCTCTGCCCTCTCAATTTCTTAGCTCGGGATCACATACAAATATCCAAACTCAGGGAAAGATTTTAAATATTGTTCTTGTATACTTGGAAAGTTGCAAACTTAACAATCTTTATATTAGCAAACATTTTCCGAAGGAAATAAAGTCTGAAACTCATGTGTATGACATTTTATTACTGCAATCCATAACAATTTGTCAGAAAACCACACATTTTGTAAGAAACAGTCCAAAATACCTCTCAACGTCTTTGCTCAAGAATTTCAGACAAAGCCAAAAGTAATATAGGACAAAGGTCTAAAAGAGGAGCAATTTTAAATATTATCCTAATTAATTTAAAAAATAGAATAACAGGTATTGCACCAACTTGTACTTTCTGAAAAATAAGAAGTATGAAACCGCCTGGCATAATTGATTAATTGTAATCCTCGGCAATTTACCAGAAAATTAAAAGGTTTATAAAGAACAAAAATATTTAGTAAAATCAAAGACGGTCTGCAAAATCAGGGACAGTTATAATGAATGACATACAGAATGCATTTGTAAAAGCAGAGGAAGCTTCCTCTCCCTCTTTTCCATTTGCCAGCATGGAGTTGGGAACTGGTGAACATCATTTTTCTTCATTTGTTTACATTTGTTCTTCAGTCTCATTGACAAAGCTCATGCAGTAGTTACAGAAAGAAAACACCAACAGTCACTCTGATTGGTTTGCAGAACTACAGAATAAGGTTCTAAGCACATTGCTGTATGCTTTTGAATACACTAAGAAAGCACAAAGCATCTAGCAGTATCTCCCTTTGCTCTTTGGACCATAAGAAGCTCCAAGAAGTTAGCCTTTCATTTGCTATGAGCCTGAGCCAATGAAACAACTACATTCGGAGTTGTCTGTGGTAAAAGTGGAACTGCAGAGCAGATACTTTTTCAGGGATGAAAAAAAAAGAGCTCTGTCAAAATATTTCTCAGCAGTTGAGAGATGTGCTAGAAATGCTGGAACCTAATTCAGTTCAAACTTGACCAAGGGTAGGGAAGTCATTACAACCAATATTGTTACAAACATTTAGTAGAAGTAATAAGCAAAAGGGAAGTCATTACAATATTGTTACAAGTATAAGCAAACTACTGTGTAATTGTATGGAGGGTATGTTTAAGTTAAATTTCACAAATTAGTGGAGCCTGCATGCCCTCCCTGTGGTCGAGTGGCGTTCGAAAGACATGCGTGAATGGGCGTGCCTTCATTGAAGCTTGGGCTTCGGGCTGGCACCTCGGCACTGTAAAAATCTACTGCCAATCATTAGTGGACTGGAGTTCCACTGTGGCGACCCCTAACTGGGAAAAGCTGAAAGAAAAACAACAGTTTACTTGATGCACTGATGAAAACATCAGAGATTTAGTTTTGTAATGACTGAAAATCCAGCTAGAGAAATGCAGGTCTCCACTCCTAAGATGGACTGTTTCTCTTTAGAGCAAGAAACAAGATCCTACAGAACTTTGCAGTGATTCACCAGAAAGTACATACAGTAGACTGAGGAATGCACTCAAGAAATATATGAAAACATTACCCTCTCTGCACATGTATGTACAAATGCACATGAATGTGTGTATGTATGTATGTATGTATGTGTATATATATATATATATATATATATATATATATATATATATATATATATATATATATATATGGGTTCCCTATTTAATTTCAAAATACTGAAATCACGAATTTCAGTATTTCAGAATTATAATAGCAAAGACTTGAAATCCCGGAACACCAGAAGTGCGAAATTCAAAATCCCGATGTACAGGGATTTTGAATTAGTTCTTCTGGTGTTGTGGTGTGTGAATGGTAAGATGTGAGTTTGGGTATGTATGTATGTGTATGTGTGTTGGTTAGGGGCTTTAGTGTATATCAGTGTGTGTTTTGACTGCGATGTGTGTGTGCGATGGTATGTACAATGTGTGGGAGTGAGTTACCCGTCTGTATCTGATTGTGCGATCTTGGAGTTAGTAAATATAAATAGGGGGGTGGGGGCTCTGCCCCACACATGGGGGTGTAGGGGGGCTTGCCCCCCTGCTTATCTGTAGTATAGGATAATGTATTTGATTAGGGGGGGGAGTTATGTGTATGTGTTTGTGTATGCTGTATCTGTAGTGTACCGTCGGGATTTTGAATTTCGCGGTTTTAGGGTTTCAGTGTTTTGTGTGCTCGTCTATGTAATTACGAAATACTGAAATTCATAATTTCAGTATTTCGAAATTATATAGTGAATCTATATATATATATATATATATATATATATATATATATATATATATATATACACACAGACATACACACACACCCTTACTTAATTACACTAAATCCATAATCACACAGCTGTGAAGAAATGTCAAAATACCAAACACAGGAAAGCCTAACCTGCATTAAACTGAAACCTCATCAGCAGAGATTGTGTATAGATATCTCTCGAACACCAGACAAAGCTTTCCTATATACTTTGTAATATTTCTTTTCTGTATTATAGAACTATGTTTAACCATGTCACATTCAGTGAAACTAACTTTCAAGCAGTTGGTCATTCAGCTAAATGGGATTTCAATCATTTGGATCCAGTGATTGCTCTACTTACAAAACAGACATTCAACCAAATTTCACAGAAGCCTAGAAACAAAGCTTGTATATTACTATATCAGGGTACCCAATGAACAACAGAGAACGAGAAAGAAAAACAGGAGAAATTTAAAAGACTTGGGCAACCACCAGGGAAAGAAATAAAACACCTTGACAAACAGAAATAATTTACATATGCCATATAAAAAGGGAGAAGAAGAAACGTCAGAAAATCAAAATGGCAACCCAAGGAAACAGAGAATTTTGCTGGCATGGAAGTTAGATTGATGTTTCAGAAATAAACTAGAACAGCATTACCTCAAAAATGTTTAATTAGTTATTGATGTGGAATGGGTTAATCCCAGGGATACATCAGTTTCACTGTAATTGCTGTCACTGAAATAGGATTAGTCAATTAAGTTTACATGACATCTATTTTAATGGAAATATAACCAATTTTAAAAGTTAAACTACTAAAGTGTGGGGATAAGGAAATTTCCCCATACCATAAAGATTATGCAGTCTCAGAGGTAGTATGATTAATATGCAATGGTATGGGGGAGTGCAACAGGGATTGCCCCAACTGCATTTTTGTTTATTTGTTGACTTTATATTTTTTCTGTGTTTTTAAGAAATCTTTTCTCATGTACAAAGATGTTTGTAGGAATGGAAATGTAAGTGTGTCTCTGCTCTTTTTTTGCATAAATACCATTGATTCATTTACATCCAGCTTTCATACCACCAGTTCAGGCAAATGAGGTCTCAGTTTAACACCTCATCTTAAATGTGACACCTCAAAAAAGCAGCACCTTCTTATGCTGTGTCAGATCCGAAATATAGTAACAAGCAGCTACTATAAGAATAGAACCTACAGTCTTTTGATGTGCCTAGCATCAAAAACATCTATGCTACTTGCTGAGATACTGCCAATGAGAGTATTGTGATCCAGAAGGAAATTCATTCTTGTATGTCTTATGCAGGCAGAAATAAAGCAGCTACTAGTGCAACTCATGCAGGACTAATTTCAGCTGTGCAGATGAGAAGATTTCAGATATAAGGTCACCTGGGGAATAGTGGTCACTATATCATTCAGTTTATTTATTTAACAGTTGCTAACCAGGAAAGTCCAACTTGGAACGAAGCCAATGTACAGTGGAGGTCCAGAGAGAAATACCCTAGATGCATGTCTTTGTGACATGGGAGGAAACCGGAACACCCAGAGAAAACCCACACAAATGCAGGGAGAACATGCAAAGTCTGCACACAAGGCACCCCAGCTGAGAATAGAACCAGAGAATCTCTTGCTGTGAGGTGACAACGCTACCGCTGCAACACTGCACCATTCACAATAAATACCCTTTCATAAACAGGCCTTCCATAACACACAGTAACAGACTATAGGTGATTTACCTCTGGCAAGTTTAAGTAATGTCTAACTATATCACTGTCACAAACAACAGAATGAGAGGTGGGGGATGGTAGAGAAGAAATCTTCTTTATCACAAGCCATCACTGCATAAACCTCATTGAAGCAAAGGAGAAGAAAACAACCACTGTTCTCTTGACAGGTGGCTGAGAATGTTAAGAAGAGGAAGGAGAAGAAGAAGAAGACAGTACTCAAATGATAAAAAGAAATGGAAACAGAAGAACACAGGAAAATGCATTAGCTAGGGCAGAAGGACACAGCAAAAACAAAACCAAGAGCAGAAACTGAAAGTGAACAAAAAGGGCAGGTACTGTTGGGACTTGAAATTTAATACAATAGGTAGGAGAGGAAAACACTGGCGGGCTTATGAAAGAAGAGGGAAATTAAATACAGCGGGAGAAAGGGAAAAGCTACACATTTATAACAAATGGTTCTACTATACTTTGACAAAACAAAATAAAGTCAAGGAAAATATGCCAAACTCTTTATTCATCTGTTTACAGAGTAAGTCCATGAGTCCCAAGCATCTTTTTCAAATGTGACTCAAAAGTGCTATCTTGTCTGTTCAGAATCTCCTAGTATACAAGTGGTGACTGAGGGATGCAAACCCCAGACTACAGGACATAGATTTTACTACTTAAGTATGGCATACTATTCAAAGCTTGACCCTATATAGTGTGAATACAGAAAATCTGAAAATGTATTCATGATTCTAGGCATATAATAGCAAAGGGAGAAACTCACTGTTATATACTAAAAGAACTACACTGTGGAAGCCACAAAATAGGACATGATTAAACGGAGACAAGGACAGCAAAAGAAAGTGATTTTAAAACAGAAGGTAGATAATGCAGAGTGCATTACCAGCCGATAGTACATCTCCCTTGATTACTTCTGTAGTTCTTGCAGAGTGCATTACAGCTTATATTATGTGTCTCATAATCACTTGTGCATTTTAAATAATCATGACTGGTTAGAAAAATATTCTAGGCAATTTTGTGAATATGAATAAGTTCCTAACACAATTGTTTCCAAAAAGCAACTACTAAGCAACTACAGGACTAACCTAATTAATGTAGATGGTAGTTACACCAAAGTTCTAATGAAATTAAGGGAAGAAGGTGGTGAAACCATTTCTACAATTTTTGACAAATGCAGTTAGCTCTGTGAACTGAAGGAGGAAGGATGTAGTCTTACTTTACAGAGAACAGACACAGGCAACTATAGACCAGTAAGACTCTCAATCAGTTTAATGAAAATAATCCAAGTAAAATACTACAAATGATAATGGCAGCAGGATGCACAGCACTCATAAAAACATCCAATGAAAACTATAGAAACGTATTGGCACTTTAATAAAATATTTGCAAGTCGGTAAGCGCTTTCACCAAACAAACATTGGTTTCATCAGACCGTAATGATAGTAAAACACACAGACATACATCATTAAATAATCATATGATTAGTTAAAACAGTTCAAATCTACCAATAATATGTCCTGCAGCAATCCCCATCCTCATGTGCTACGTCCTGATGACATACTTAAACTGAGAGCTGATAAAGTATCCGGTCTGAATTGTACGGTCTCTATTAGACCGATACTTGATAAGAGGGGAATACATAGGTAGGATGTACTTGCCAGTTGGTTTAGTTGAGTTTGTCCTCTGCTTTTTGTTTTATTATATGTTGTTTTATCAGAGTTTTATGTGTAAGTTTCCAAGTAATGGGATTTGTCTTTTTAATAAGTGATGATGACATCAGGACATACATATTTAGTACATGAGGATGGGCTGTGCCCCCCACACACCCCCCTTATTTAATATTCTCACTCCAGGGTTGTTGCACTGCAGTGAGGCAGGGGCTATATTCCATTTTCAACCAAATGAACTTCGACCAAGTGAGCTTTCAGTCAAGTGAGCTTTCAGTGAAGTGCAACGCCTGGAATCATTTTCGACTAAATGAAATTCGACCAAGTGTATGGAATCCGTATATATATATATATATATATATATATATATATATATATACATACTGTTCTCTCCTCACAGACTGGGAGGGGCCATACCATACAAAATATCTGCACCACACTTCTTCATCAGTTACCGAAATGCTGTGTCTCAGTAAGCAGGAGTGTATTCAAATATCAGGCTACAGTACAAGCAGTTGCAAGATTAAAAATATGTAGAGTGTACAATCAACATTTAAAATCAAGTTTGCAATGTAATGTGTGTGTGTGTGTGTGTGTGTGTGTGTGTGTGTGTGTGTGTGTGTGTGTGTGTGTGTGTGTGTGTGTGTGTGTGTGTGTGTGTCTATGTGCTAGTTAGTGTAAGACACTTGGCCCTGTCCTATACTCACCTATACAACAATCAAATTATCGAGGAAAACTTGATCTTCAATTAATCAAAAATGTAAAATAATAAATAAAAACAGTGCAATCCTCATGTCCCTGCTGATTATATATGTCAACCCCAAGATTGCTCTATAGTGGTGAAAGGTCAAATTCTCTAATCCCCACTGTTTACAATCTTGTACAGAAACAAAGCCATCAATAGGTTCATACTAGGCTATCTGCCCTAGGGCATTTGTAAGCCTAGCCAGAGTGTGTTTGGCTTTCACCACCCATTAAAATGAATTTTACTATGCCCTTTTTCGAGGTTTAGTTTACTGTGCATCTGTCTAACAGTGACACAGATGTTCGATCAGCTGATTTTTGATCAGTTGTGCTAGCATTTATCTGTGCAATGATTCCACAATTTTACCAAATGAATGGCACTCATATATATGTGTGTGTGTGTGTGTGTGTGTGTGTGTGTGTGTGTGTGTGTGTGTGTGTGTGTGTGTGTGTGTGTAAATGTACATATATATATATATATATATATATATATATACACACAAGTATGTATGTATGTTTGTGTGTGTATATACATGTGTAAATATACACATATATAACTATATATATATATATATATATATATATATATATATATATATATATATGTCAAATGTAAGTTTTATAATACTTTCTTTCACTTATTTCTTACTTCCATTAACTAACTAATTGTGATGATTTCCTTGCGTGTTCTTTGACTCATCCTCTGCAGCCTTGTTTCATCAACATATCCCATTACACTATAATTCTGTTTTCTTCCCCGTGTTAATTTGTAGACCCCACACTTCTTTCTTAATACGTGCATTTGGTCTTCCTTGTTGAAGTAGCATCCAACTACTTTCATTCTTAATTAAGCTGTACAAAGTTTTAAAATGTCTCCAGTGGCACTACCATTACATTTATCCTTAGTGTCTAAATTTAATATAACCACACTCCAAATGCAACATCAGTCTTATGTATTTACTTTTCCAGGTATCCAGTGGCAATTTCAGCCCACAAGGTACTTTCATGTTTATTATTATTAGTAGTGGTATTAGTAGTAGAAGAGGTATTGCTTTCCTAATTGTTATTGTCATTATTTTGTAATTTCCCAAAGTTAGAGGCATCATTCTTTATCCACTTTCTGTCTTGAAATTAATCAGAAATAACCCATGATTTTTCTTTTAAATGAAAAGAGCCCTCAGCATTCCATACTGTACCAGCCACATACACAGTTAAGTGTTTACCACTGTACATGGTTTAACTTCTCTGGGTGTCATGTAAGATTGAGGTTCAGAAGACTGCTTTTCTGTTGGAAACTGGAGATGCAGTATGACAAAGTAAGGTAAGTTTAAGTCAGATATTACATACTATGTCTTGGCGTCTGCCTTTGTTATTTTTCATTATTTGCATACTACCTCAATCACATAATTAAAACACATTCCTAAATAAAATTTAAAGATTGTTAACCCTTTGTCCATAAAATGTCATACCAATAAAATTATATTAAAATGGAGTTAAATATTTAAAAATAGTATCTTATCTCTACATTCTGAAATGCATACGTGCTCCAGTAACATTTTTGTAATTTGAAATATTTACGCACAGAATTGTCAACACAACTAATGCATTATACAAGTTCAGGAATCTCACAGCTGGATACCAAGAATGCTGACACCTAATCATAAATTTATCAGAAAGGACATTTCCAGCCAACTGTTTTGTGCAGCACACCAGGGATCCAAGGTTAATCAGTCAGACAACAACAATAGATGTCTCGTTTTATAAGGAAGCTGCTGTACAAAAAAACTACAGGTTCAAAGAAATATAGTGCCTTAAAAATTACTTCAGTAGAAAAAAATATAACTGCATCAGCCACAAACAAGAGGAATAACCCAGAACCATGGAAAAGCTGTGTACAGAAGTCCGCTTACCACTGAAATAACTATGCATTTTTTAAATCCAAGAGTACAGAAAAATGTGTAACCAAACACATTGCAAGAGAAAATAAGTGCAACAGAAGTGCATTATTAATCTCTGAAGTCATGCAGGATCTCATAATTTGATGAATTCCTCATAGTAGATGTTCTTCAAACCTGTGGCTTATTCAACATCTAACCAGTTCATCAAATACTGCCAAGAGAATAGTTTTCATCCTGGTGTGATAGTACCTTAACAAATGAAAGACAGATAAGCAGGCTCATAGATTTGCATTTCTTTTTTGAAAATACTGAACAAACCAAATATAACTGTTGTTAAAAAAGAAAAAAAATACTTGTTATGTGGTCTTAAGCAAGGGTGTGTCCCCTCCGCCAGCTGCAGTGATATAGGAGATGTCTCCCCAACACACCCCTGTTAGCTATATATTCTGCCTAGCAGGTCATATTATTTATTTATTTATTTGCTGTTTGTTTATGGGGTTAGTCCCATTTGGCTAATAGCCTCTTTTCAGGGGAGACCCATAGTGATACTTATACTACTAGGTGAAATTTGTCCAGGGCATTGGGGAACTTCCCCTACTCCTTGTGGACTGTTAAGCTTCAGGCTTCCTTCTCAAGTATGTAGGCAGTTAGGAGAAGCTGGAAGGAAGATAGATGTGGTGACTGAGAGTGAAGAGGTTAGGGAGCAACAAGTAGAAGAAAAGGATTTGGAGAAGGCAGTGGCATTGGAAAGCTACCAATCATCGAAAGAAAATGTGGTTGGAAGATTGGGTGAGTTAGCCAAAGCAGAGGAGAAGGGTGAAGTGAAGAAGGATAGCGAAGTGAATGTTGTCGAACCTTCACAGGACTCTGAATACATGTTCCAAAAGGGTGTGTTTGATGGGTCTAGATCGGAATGTATAATTACAGCCCTCCAACTGGGAAGGTTGTGGGATGTATATCTGAAAGAAATTATAAGCCAGAGTGAACCAGAAAGAAGTGGCAGCTTCTTGGGGTGAAATAATGGATAAAATACAGCAGGAGGAGGTGAGAGAAATTGCAGGAAAAAATAATCATACACACAAATGTTAAAAGAAGGAAAGAAGTGAGAGAAGAAGGAGAAGGAAAAAGAGAGGGTGAAAAAGAAATTTTCTTTTGTGGCTTAGTGGTAAAGAAGAGAAAGAACTTGAGAGGTATAAGGTATGGGATGCAATAATTGCAGCTTTGGGAACTTCACCTAAAGAGGTAAAAGACACTATACATCTTAATAAAGAGACTTATTGTGACATTTTGTTTGAGACAGGACAGTATATGAAAAGTTTTTTAGAGTAGTTACAAAAAAAGACTGCAATCTTTGGAACTCTTATGTAGTTCAGACATTTAATAGAGAAACAAAAAAAAGGATTGTTGTACAATTTCAAACTGAAGTTGATGAAGAAGCATTAAAGGACTCTTTAAAGACTGGATGCAAAAAAATTATGGACACTACAAAAAATTTATGATGATAGAGGTTTATGGATTGGGGGATGGGATTGTGGAGTGATTTTGAAAATGGAAAATGATAAAATTGAACATATTCAAGTGTAATAAATATTGAAAGTAATAGAGGTTTTGTGGGAGACAGGGGTCAGCCAAAACATGTTTTTTTGCGGAAAGGATGATCACTTAATAAGTAATTGTGATAAAATCGAACAGGAAAGATGGGTCATGAAGCAAAAAAAAACATGATTTAATGCATAAAAATGTAGGAAAAGAGTCAAAGGAAAATTGTAAAAGAAAATGAAATTTAAAAATGTGACTGTGAAAGAGAATAAAAAAGGCAAAGGGTAAGATGAAAGGAGACAACAAACTTGTAAAAAAATAAAATTATATCTATAAATGTTAACAGTATAAAGAATATTAAAAAAGGTTAGGTGATTTAGAATGGTGTGTGTTACTTGATATTCATGTAATTATTTTAGAAAACATGAGAATATTAACAGAAGAACAAAGGCTGCAGACAGAAGAGCTATAGGGTAAAAGTATGGTTTGGAATATGGGAAAATATACATGTTCAGGGATTGGTGTGTATGTAATGAAACAGTAAAAATCTTAGATTACACTACAGTGGAATTAGGTAGAATAACAGTGTTTGATATAAGGTATAAAAAAGACATATAGAATTATTGTAATTTACACATTTTTCTAAGAGAGTGAGAAAATGTTTTTAAAAAAATTCTAAAATTATATAGGAGTGAATATGGAAATTATATTAGTGGGAGATTTTAATTGCAATTTAAGGAAAAGAAAGAAAGAATGGAATGATGTTAGGAAGATATATGAAATAATGAAAAGTGTAAAGTTATATTGACTGGATAATAAACATTGGACTTAGAAATTAGATTAAAAGAGAAACTGATTATTTTGTAATATTTGATCATTTGAAAATTATAAATGAAGGAATAAAGGAAGTATGTTTTTCTGATCATCTGGCTATATGTTTAGAAATGAAAGAAAAGGAAGAATATATAAGGTTAGGTAAAGGTATTAAAAGGTTTAGTGAGAAAGATTTAGATGAGGAAGATAGACAGGAAATTGATCAGTTATGGAAAGATCATGTAGAAATGAGGATTTTCTATGAAGATTAGACCAATTGGTGGATAAGCTTTAAATAAAAATATAAAACATGCTTTTTAGAATGTCAGGCATTGATAAAAATGAAGGGAAAGCAGAAATATAGGCTACTAAGTGAGGAAGTATTTAGAGAGGTGTTAAAAAAATATAATCTTTTTTGAAAAGGAGAAAAAAGATATATAAAATGAATCACGAGAAGATTAAAAATGTTATATAAACAAAGGTATTTCTTACAAGGGAAAAAAGAAGAAGTAGATCCATAGTTAAGCAAGATAGTGAGAGAAAATGAGAAGGTAATAAGGGAATTGAAAAATAATGAAAGAGAAAGGGTGACTATACATGAAAAAATATTTGAAGAGATAAAGGAGTATTTAAAACACATTTAAAAATAGGGGATAAGAGAGAGGGAGGCAGATATGGAAAGTTAAAAAAATTAAGTAAGGAAGACAATGAGATTATGGAGAAAAATATAAACGTTAACAAGCTTAATGAATGTTTAAAAGAACTGAATATGGAAATTGAGTATTATATGTATTATAATATGAAAGAATGGCAAAAAGTACATTTTGTGGAAGTATTTTATTTTATTATTTATTTTACATTTGTTAACCGGGAAAAATCCGACTGGATACAATGTCCTTTTTCAGCGGAGGCCCGGGGAGAAAAGCTCCATCATTATACAAAATACAGACATTTCCAAAATTATAATATTACAGAGAGAGAAACAGTCAAAAGTCAAACAAACAATCAGGTTGCAAAATTCATTTGTTAACAATGCATATAAGGAAATAAAAAAATGAAGACAATGAACAATTCAAGTAGATAATAGAGACTAGGAAATGTCAGTCAGGAGATGAGCATTGGCAAAGCCAGTGCTTCTGATAGTGGTGAAACAGTTGTTTCTTGAAATGGGGTAGAGAGGTAGAGGAAAGAATACTGGTGGGAAGAGAGTTCCAGACTTTTCCAACGGTGTTTGGAAAGAGTGCATCTCCTCCAGTATTGTAAGCTTTGACCATCTTTATGAGTGGTCTGTTTGCAGAACGTAGACTGTTAAGATTAGAGTATAGAAGGACTAGGTTCTGAAGTGAAGGACAATTGTCGGGGTTTTTGAGAATTTTATATACCTCAGTGAGTTGGGTAATTCTAACAAGGTTGGGGAGTTCAATCCATGTTAGGTTTTTGAGGTTGGTGCAGTGATGGGTCCTGTATGGAGTTCCTGTTGCAAATCTAGCTATATGATTATATGAGCTGGATAGTTTATCAAGTATGGTTTTGTTAAGATTGGTGAATATTGCAGATGAATAAAGAAGGGTGGAGAGCAAATGTGTTCGGGCAATGGTGATTTTAGTACTTGGTGTTAGGAAGTTTTAATTCTATAGAGCGATCCTAATTTTTGTTTACTGTTTTGATGGACAGGTTGATATGTATGTCGAATTTCAGTTTATTATCAATAGTAACTCCTAGCAATTTCGTGGGGGTCTGGGGAAATGATAGTACCATTTTGGATGTTATGGAGACATCAATAAGGTGATTTTGTGAGTTGGTTGAAAGATCAATAATTTAGTTTTTTTAGGATTTAGGATTAACTGTCGTTCTAATAGCCAGTTTTCGACTTTGGTGAAGCAATTTTGGGTTTTAGTTAGTAGTCTGTCTGGAGATGTATCCGAACAAACCAGTGTTGAGTCGTCCGCATATTGAATACAGGTGGCCTCGGAATGACTGTATGGAGGTCATTAATGAAGACCGAGAAAAGAAGTGGCCCCAAAATGGACCCTTGAGGGACCCCAATGGTATTTGGTAGTAAAGTGGAGAGAGTATTCTGCCACAATACTGCTTGTTTCCTGTCTGAGAGGTAGGCTTTAAACCAGTCTAGTGTCAAGTTATCCAGGTAGAGGTTTTTTAAGGTTTCCATGAGTAGTTGATGGTTGACCATATCAAATGCTTTTGATAGGTCTAGAAATAAGGCAGAGGACACTTTCTTGTCATTACGGTTATGGTTTATTGTGTCAGTGAAGGAGAGAAGGGCAGTTGTGGTACTGTGTTTGGGTCTGAAACCATGCTGGGAGTTGGCTAGTAGGTTGTTATGGATAAGATAGTGGAGTAGCTGTTTGTGCATACATCTTTCCATAATTTTGGCTAATGGGGACATTAACGCTATGGGCCTATAGTACTTAATGAGTTGTTAGGAAAAGGGGCAGTTAAAAAAGAGATATGTACAAGGTTATGAAATTTATTTAGAAAAAAAAGAGAAAAAGAGGATATTAAAAATTGGAGACCAATAGTACTGAATAATACAGATTATAAAATATTTGTGATAATAATAGGAAAAATATTAGGAAAAGATAAGTTGCTTGAGGGTATGATTTTTGGAAAAAAATGGAAAGGAAGTCAAGATTTATTATAGATATTCACTTTAATTGTCCAAGTCTTTTGGGTTTCTAATACCATGATGGGAATGGACCCATTCCTAAGTCAAAGTACAATTAAAGTTCATGAAATTAGTATTGTTTCAATCTTTGATGTCAGCCAGAAGTGCTCTATGCAGCACCCGTAATGTGCCCTGTAATGATTCCTTCTGAAATTCATATGGAGTTACATGTATTGGTACCATATCTAAATACACTTGTAGAACCTTTTTTTAAGACCCATTGTTCCTACTACTATTGGAACTGTCTGGGTATCTTTCTTCTACATTGCTGTCATTTCTGTCTGCAAATCCAGATATTTTATGGCTGTGTGCCTCTCTGTATGCAAGACAATGTAGTCACTGGGTGTGGTGATTTTAATTATCAATACTACTTTTATCTTATTTTCATGGACCGCTATATTCAGTTTTCTAGCATCTATCATTTTAATTGTTGGTAATGGGTGATCTCATGTGATATAGACTTCATCATTTTCTATGATCATTTGTGGCTCATGTTTCCAGTGTTTTTCAGCCACTTCAATACCATAATGTTTGGACAGTTCCCAGTGCAACAGTCTTGCCACATTATTATGTCTTTCAGTATACACTCCTTCTGCCCTAAGTATATCACAACCAGCAACAAGGTGTGCAATTGTTTCCATTTCTATTTTACAAAACCTACATTTGTCTGTTTCTCCCACATGTTCAATAACCTTTATCAACCAATGTGTATGTAGCCTACTAACATGGGCTGCCAATATTAACCTTTCATCTCTTTGTTTGAATTCAACTCTCCTTAACCATTCCTGCATTTGATCCAGATTAACATGAGGTTCTTCCAAAAGTTTTCTATATTTGCAACTATATTTATGCATTTTTCACATTTCTTGTCTTCTCATCTGATTCTTCACCTTATATTATTTCTTTTGTTTTTTGGCACATTCAGTTGTTGACTGTTTTTTATCTACTTCTAATTTGATTTCCATTCATGCTTGACGCCAATATGCTTCTGCTAGACTAAGCAGGGAAGTCATCTTAAATTTATTCTCCTCATGTTTCAAAACTTTTACTATGATGGATACTAAGAGAAGTGATAGATGATATTGTAAATAAAAAGGTAGAAACTAAAGTTATGGTAGGAGAGCAAAGCATTCAATAGACTATAATATGATGAGCTATGAAACATGTTAAGAGATTACAATATAAGTGCTAAAATAATAAAAGCAATCATGTCAGTGTAAGAGAATAATAATGTAAGATTAATACTAAATGGATGGCTAAGTAAATAAATAAAAATGGAATGTGGGATAAGGCAGGGTTGTCCAGCAAGCAGCATTTTACTTGCATTAGTTATGAATGGGATTGTTAATAAAATGAATAGCAAATTGAAAATGGCAAGGTATAAGATGATAGAAGGAATACATATTTCAATAAATCTTACCTATACAGATGATATAGTTCTAGTTACTAAGAATAAGGAATGGCTGGAACTGGGAATTAGGAAATTAAATAAGTATTTAAACATCCTTTGACTATGTATTAATAAAGATAAAAGTAAAGTAATTGTTTTGGGAGGGGAAACTGGAAGGTATTCACTTTAATGATGAGGAGATAGATACTTTGGGAATAATATTTGGAACACATATGAAGAAAGAAATACAATGGGAGAAAGTTATACAAAAAGTGAAATAAATAGGTATATTTTGGAAAATATATAATTGTCATATAAGAAAAAAGTATATCTAATAAATTCTATTCTTTTGAGTAAAATGGCCTACTTAGCAAGTGTGTGTATGTATTATGTATATATATATATATATATATATATATATATATATATATATATATATATATATATAAAATTCCATCTAAGTATGAAAAACAGTTATTGTTAATTGTATTCTCATTTATATGGGGATCAAGACTGGATCCTGTTAGAAGAGAATTTTTGAATGTTAGGGAAGAGGAATGAGATTTAAGGCTAATTAACCTTATTGTCCATGCAGCTTCTTTGAATCTTTATAAAGCATCAGTAGGATTAAAATAAGAAAATAGGAATTTAGTAGATCTTACGATGAAAAGCAAATATAAAATTGTTTGGGATAGAATAAGATTTAGTAAAGATGAAAAATAGTATAAATTACAATATAAAAGAGTATCAGAATCAAATTTTACTATGGAAATTGAACACAGAAATCATAGGAAAAAGCAGAAAAATGGTATTTAAATACAATGAGTAAACACTATTATATTTATCCTTGGAAGCATTTAGAAATTTAAAAAAGAACTGCAATTAAAACAAAGTTTTTATGGTGTAAAGGGATTTATGAATGTAAGGATTTTATGTGGAGACTGATCATAAGCGAATTACTTGTTAAATCAACTATGACCTACAAAAGGATTTAATAGAGGGTAACTAACTATTGAGGGGAAGTTGAAATTACAGAACATGCTTTTTGAAGTGTATGAGGGTGAGAGAATTGTGGGAGAAATTCTATGAAAATAAAATATAGAAAGATTTTAAAAGTGTAGAAAATATAAATATGAATATGATAGAATAGGAATGGGTTCTAACAGGAAACAAAAAAGGTGAACTAAATTGAAAAAAAGTTTTTTTTTATTTTATGGGCAATATGGAATGAGATACTGAATGAAATAAATTTAATAGCAGATGGGTATCATCTGAAATTTGGAAGAAAACAAAATTTTGGTTGTGGAAAAAGGGTGGGGATAATTGAAGTAAATGAAACTGTATTATGTAGCAAATGTAACATAAATAATTGTAAATAATGTAAATGATAAATATAATGTAAATAGTATATATAAGTTGTTATAATTAATAAGGAACCCCCTACTCTTGACTGTTGTGAGTAGTGGGACCCATTTTGGAGGAGCACTGTTCTGTTTCTGTTCCAGGTGCAGATGTGGCCCGGGGAAACCAGAGAGGATGGACAGAGTAGGAGATGATAGAGTGGTGAAAGAAATGAAGGAGAAAGCAAATATTGAGACCAGAGAATGTGTGCAGGATTCTGATGAAATGTTTCAAAGAAACATGTTTGATGGAGATGAGTCAACAAATGATGGATGTATAATTACAACCCCACAGTCAGGAAGATTGTGAAATTATTTACTTGAAGAAATGGTGGTGCAGAGTGAGCCAGAAAATTAAGGAGAAGTTTGCAGAGGGGACATTATGGAGAAAATGCAAAAGGAGGATGCAGAGGCAATCCTGAAGAATAGTAGTGAGATGGAAAAGAAAACATATGCAGAGAAAGTAAAAGAAGGCAAAAGTGGAGTAGTGGAAAATAAAGCAGAAGAAAATAAAAAACAGAAGTACACGGTAAGGATTCAAAGTAAAGAAGACAACGAAATGGACATGCATGAAGTGTGGGGCAATTTAATAGCTCCTTTGGGTGTAAAAGCACATGAGGTAAGAGCATTTATTCTTATTAACAAAGAGGCATTTTGTGACATTATATTTGAGACTATTTTTTCAATTAAAAATTTCTTGGAGAATATTTAAAAAAGAAAGACTATAATTCATGGAATCATTATGGGATAAAAGCATATAACAGGGAAATAAAAAAGAAGATTCATGTACAATCTTGAACAGAGGTAGAAAGACTTTGACAGGACATTTGAAAGCTTTATGCAGAGAAGTACTGGACATTGCAAAAGTTTATGAAAAAAGGGGTTTATGGACTGGTCATTAGGGTTGTAATATTGTGTTAAAATAGAAAGAGAAAAAAATATACATATACCAAGCATGATAAATATGGAGGGGAATGGGGGTGTTGTAAAATACTGGGGATAACCCAATTTTTTTGTGGAAAAAGACATTTGATAAGTAACTGTGACAAAAGAAAATATATTTGTGGGGAAATGGGACATGATGCAAAACATGTGAACTGAAATGTTATAAATGTAATAAAATTGTACATTTATGGATGGATTGCAAAGAGAACAAAATGAACAAAGAAGAAATTTTAAAAGTAGTAGAAATAGAAGAAAAAAATGAACAAATAATAAAGAGTATCTAGAAGAAGGTTCTGAAATAAGTGATGAAGAAGACATAAATTGTGAGGTTGCAAAAGAAAAACATTTATAATGGTAAACAGGTAAAATACAAAAAAGACAGAAAATTTAAAAGGATAAGTACAAAAGAAAAAAGAAAGGAATATATGTAAAAGAACATATATGGCTAAAGATTGGAACATGATATAATGGTTAAGGTGCTTGACCCACAGACACAAGGTACAGTGTTTGATTCTTATGTTTGAGAAGGACACTGGTTAGGCTTAGAATGGCCTGTTAAGAAAGCTAGCCAAGTAATAAACTATACATTTATGAAACCACAAATCTAAAGAAAGGGAAAATGAAAGTTTTACAGGGATTTCTGTAAATGTGAATATAATCTATTAAGAATATAGTAAGAGGAATAGGAAGTTTGGAGTGGTATAACACATGTGATGTAGATGTGATATTTTTAACAAATGAAGAAAGATTTCAAAAAGAGAAACTCTGAGGAAGAAAGATAATCTTGAATTTGGGAAATGAGAGCTGTTCTGTAACAGCCATGTTCTGTAGAAATGCAGTAAAGATATTAGATGTGACTTTAGCAAAAATGTGAAGATTAGCCATTGTGATTTAAAATGGAAGGAACAAGTATATAAATTATAACATTATATGCTTATACTATTTAGTAGATTTTGGACTATTTACTGATAAATATTAATATTATAATAACAGAATATTTGAATTGTGATTTAAGAGGCAAGCATAACAAGAAAGGAAATGATATAAGAAAAATGTTAGGAGTTATAAGATGTTAAAACTTTGGGACAAAAATCCACGGACTTACAAAAGGGTATGTATAGAACTGAAATAGATTATTTTATAGTATCAAAAGGTTTAGTTATAGGAGAATGGGAGGTAGTTGAATTGGGATTTTTTGATCATCTTGCAGTATGGCTATAGATAAAGGAAAGCAAGGAATATATAAAATAGGCAAAGGAATAAAAAGGATAAATGAGAAAGCATGAAATAAAGAAGGCAAGAGATTAATAATACAGTTATGGAAAGATCATATTACTATGAAATATTTTATAAAAATTGCTCTGAGTGGTGGATGTTTTTAACGAAAATATAAAAAATGGTTTTTTACAATGGTAATATGATGTGAAAAAAGTAGAGAAAGAAAAATAGAAAACATCATGTAACAATGCATTTGAAGATTTAGAACACAATGATAGAAAGTACTTTGACAAAGAAAAAGAAATATGTGAAAGAAATCAAGAAAAAAATACAAGAATTGTTATAAAAGCAAGGATATTTTTACAAGGAAAAAGAAGTATTGAGTTACTTAAGTAGATTAGTAAAGGAAGATGGCAGTACAATGAAAAAATAAAAAATGTAAAAGGAGAAATCAAACTCAGGAAAAGATTATGAATAGTATAGTACAATAAGTACAAGAAATGTTTAAAGAAAAAAACAGATAGTGAAAAACATTGAAAGTAAAAAAGCTAACAGAAAAAGAAAATAAATAGTTGAAAAAGGAGATTTCATTGAATGAGCTAGATATTAGGACAAGTAAATATAGATTTGGCTGCAGACCTGATAAAATAGGGTATGAAATGTATAAAAATTTAAGAGAATGGCAAAAAAAAATGTTTAATTCTAGAAAAGATTTTTTTTTAATTTTGAAGGAATTATTAGATGAAGGTTGTATGTATAAAGAATTATGTAGTGGAATACTTAAATTCATATGAAAGAAGGAAGATAGAAGAAAATTAAAAAACTGGAGACTGATAGTATTTAATAATAATGATTATAACATCTTTATGAAAATAATACAAAAGAGATTTGAAACTAAAATTGAAAATATTATGGAAGATAGCAGATATAGTATAAAGGGGAAGGATTGTCAAGAATTATTAATGATAGCTAGGGAAATTGTGGATAATATTATGAACAGAAAAGAAAAAGTGAAAATCATGATAGGAGACCTTAATAAGGCATTTGACACAGTTCAACATGAAATCTTATGGGTAATAATGAAAGAATATAATATAAGTGAGAAAGTTAGGAAATTAAGTATGTCAGCATATAGTAATAATAAAGTAAAAATACTTGTAAAAGGCTGGTTAAGCCAAGAGGTACATATGAAGAGTGGTGTAAGATAGGGATGACCAGTGAGCTGTATACTCTTTGCATTAGTTAATAATGAGATAGTATGTGAAACCTGAAAGTTTATGAATTCCAGTTCTGTTAACATATACAGAGACATTATAATAATGTCCTGTTATAATAATTCCAAAAAATGGACAAAAGAAGTTATAATTTGCACAAATGATTGTCTACAGATGATATGGATGGCTTTAAATTAAGATAAAAGTAAAGGTTTAAGTGATATAGTAAAGATCAGGGGGTGTACATTTCATGGTTTACTATTGAAATTTTGAATCAGCTTCGGTCGACCATTCAAAATGTAGACCCAAAATGCTGAATTCAAAATTCTGAATAGTAAACCAAAGCAAAAATGAATACATCAACCTCAGTGGTTCAATGTATTCGACATAGCAGGAGGTGACGTCACTCACCTCCTGCTATGCACAGTAGCGTACCTTTGAACTCTACAGTCAATGGTATGTTAATTCTACTATTTTGCAGGGGGGCTATGCCACCCTGTGCCCCCCACACCCCCTGCACATTAAATATACCAACTTCAAGATTGCACTACAGTGAGGAAATGGGCTAATTCCCTGTTCCGCACTGAAGCGATACCTCCCTTCACAGTGTCAGTAGATCACATGTCAAAAGGTTGAGTGCACCAGGCAACTTGATCATGCATGCTCAACCTTTGTTAGTTCAATTATGTGCTCCTTGGAAACTGTGACTTTGTCATCGGAGGTTCCACTGACTGCCATTCGGGTAAGTCATAGTAAACCTATTTCACAATGAATTAAATTTTTGTGTTAGGTATAAAATTTGAAAATAAAGTTATAAGTAGAATTCAATGGCAAAAAAAAACAGAAGAAATAAAACAAACCTGCTTTTTCTGGAGAACATATGCATTATCATTCAGAAAAAAATGCGTATTTGATAAATTCAGTACTGATGGGAAAATACCATATTTAGCAAGTATATTTATGCTGCCAACAGTATTTCAAAAGGAATTATTGCAAAGAATTTTTAATTTATATGGGGTTCCAGATTAAACCCAGTAAAAAGAGGAATTTTGTACATAAATAAAGAAGATGGAGGTTTAGGGTTAATTAACCCAGTAATATATGCAGCTTCATTAAATGTGTACAAAGTTTTAAAGTTGATAAATGAAAAAAATATGTGATTAGTAGACTGCGGTGGTGGTGCTGCGGTAGCATTGTCACCTCACAGTAAGACATTGCTCCGTTCGATTCTCAGAGCGTCTTCTGTGTGGCGACATGCATGAATGGGCTTTCCTTCGTTGAAGGTTGTGCATCAGGCCTGGCAAGTCGGCATGTAAAAATCTACTGCCAATCATTAACAGACCGGAGTTCCGCTGTGGCGACCCCTAACCGGGAAAAGCAGAAAGACACAACAAAAAGTAAAATTGTATAAATATAAATATGATAAATTTTGAGACATGGTTAAAAAGAGTAAAAGAGAAAGAGCATATATAAAAGAAGAAATAAAATGTTACAAAGAAAAAATATTTTTATGGAAAATTAATTGATAACATAGGAAAAGATAGAAAAGTATGGTGTAAGAATATCATGATGAAACATTACTATGTAAAACCATGGGAATCTGACAGATGAAAAAGTTAATGGTATAAAAATAAGAAGTAAATTGTATAATCAAAAAGCAGAATGTCAGTAAAATTGCCAGTAAAAAGAAATATGTCATATAAAACAAAAAGTGGATAGAATATGTTTACATTGTCAAGAAGAAACTACAGAATATGAGTTTTTTGAAATGTAAAAAAGTAAAAAAAGTTATGGAGAAAAATATGTAAAAAAGATTTTTTGAAGATATAAAAGAAGTGGGTAAAAATAAATATGGCTATGATTAAATAATGATATTACAAGAATAGATGTAAAGAATACATTAAAAGAATAGATAAAAAGTTATTTTATGTTATATGGGTTATATGGAATGAAACAGTAAACGAATTTGTGTAAATTATGGATTTTAACAACAATATTTAGTAAATTCAGATGGTGGTTATGGAAGAAGGAGTGTGGGTCTACAAGAGATGTAAATTTAGTATGACTGTAAAGGAAATTATGAATATGTGTAAACAGACTTGTATATTTATATATTTGTACATATTTATTATTTGTAAATATGTCAGTATTTTGTAAATAAGAGTTAATTTTCTATAGAAATACAGTATAGATGTCATAGGATCCTTTACATCCACCTGAACTACCACCAACTCAAGCAGCTGGATCCTTGGCTTAATGGCTTATCTGAAGGACAACACACTCACTGCAGTGTCAGCAGTCAGTCTATCCTCAGTAGGAATAGCACCCACAGCCTTTTGCACCAAAGGTTAGTGTGCTACCTGTTGTGCCACTGTCAGTACTTGCTTTTCCAACAAAACGAATCATTCTGCTTACCCCAAGGTAGTGCAGCCTTTGAAGTCTATATAGTTACAAGTGAGGTAGAGGGACAGCTCTGTGCAAAACGTAAAGGCTACTTTTAGACAATTAGATGAATACATACTACATGCTCATATAGTACTTTTCCTTACACTGTCTGTATTAAAAAAACTGCCTTAGTAACTAGAATTTAGTAGCACTACAAGAGACATACATCTAGTTTTTAGCATCCAATTGTTTAAATTGAAACAAGTTTAAGTTTTAAGTGTCATACAATAACTGTTTATTATAGAAATTAGTGTAAGCAAACTTCCAAGGTGCTGTGTTTTTCTACTGTGATTTAACAATCCCACACTGGCATGTATTTTGATTGATGCAAGGTAATGTACTGAACAGTGCTTCTATGTTTGTTTAGCTTTGACAATAAAATATCTTTCTAATTATATGTACTCAGAATTTTCATGTTTCAAGATTTAGGCTAACATTTAGACAGTCAACATTACAGAACACCAACACCATGCTACATAATTATCAAATTTGACAAGAACACAGATGACACAAACCCCATACAGATGGTACCCCAACCATATATTAAACTGGGAAATCAAAAGCTGTGAGGCAGCAATGCTACCTGTTACACCAACATGTACACACTTTCAACATGTAGAAGTATTTTTCAACATAACAATGTGCACACAAAGTTTGATTCTGACTTTATAGCTACATGCTGTGTATTTTCACTCACTGCTGATATACCCAGTAGCAAAGTACCTGTCCTAATGTAACCAGTTATCCTGTAATCTCCCTGTTGCACAGTTCCCATAGCAATACATTTGTGAGATCAATATATTTTGACTCTTACATCACAAGTGAGTCTTTCAGTGAAGACTGGGGCAGTTGCAACAAAATCAGATAGTATGGCAGGAAACAGCAATGTTTTCATTCAATCACTTCAAATAAATAAAATGCTGAATGATGAAAATAACTGTAAAGGACGGTTTCTTTCTTCAGTCCATCACATTTTTTCCATGTATACAGCTTTTCTTATCTGGCATTGTTCTGAGGTTCTCCATATACAAAAGTTTGAGTATCAATAGAAAGTAAAGTGATTTATTTATTCTGAAGGGCCATAAAACAACTCATAGCAGCTATTTATTTATTTATTTATTTATTTTACATTTGTTGACTGGGCTAGTCCAACTGGATATATGTTCATTTTCAGTAGAGGCCCGGGGAGAAAAGCTCCAAGCATGAACAGTGACAAAGTTAACAATGTAAAAAGACATGAAAAATCACAATACAGAGGTAGCATTGGTCAAAAGAACAATTATAATAATAAAATTATAAACTATAACAATTTTAGTAAAAATTATACTAAACAATTATACAAAACACACTAGAAGGTATGAGCAAGACTCAGTTAAGAGAGAAAGAACTTATATTCTATCCTCATATTACATAGAAAAGAGTAGTAACTAGATTTGGAGGCCTAGGTTAGAGGAGTAGGGAGAGGGGTAAGAGCAGGAAGGGGATAACGATATCAGTCTGGGTTAGCACATGGACAAAGCCAATCATTTTTCAGATGTTCTTTAAGATGTTTTTTAAATAGAGAAGTAGAAGCAAGGGCTGATAATTCTGAAGGAAGCTGATTCCAGTTTTTCCCTGCAGTGTTTGAGAAAAGTGAATCACCGGCTTTGTTAGCTTTAATTGAGGAAACTAGAAGCAGAGTGTAGTGTAGCTAGATTTTTATATGATGTAATTAGATTAGTGAGGATAGGGGTGTTGTTAGGGTGGTATAGGATCTTTTGAGTAATAAGTAATTGTTGACAGAGTATATGATTTTGCAGTTCTAGCCATCCAAGTTGTTTGAGGTTGAGGCAGTGGTGAGTTTTAAAGGGGGAGCATGTGATGAATCTAGCTATGCTATTATAACAGGTGGAGAGTTTAGAGAGGTTGTCTTTGGATATGTTAGTATATATAACAGAGGCATAGAAGAGGGTGGAAATGAGGTGGGCCTGGGCAATAGTTTTCCTTGCAGAAGGGGTAAGGAAGGGTTTAATTCTATAGAGGGTACCAAGTTTTTTGTTAACAGACTTTATGGTGGAGTTGATGTGGTCATCAAAGCTGAGACGATTATCAATTGTTACACCTAGTAGGTGGGTTGTAGTATCTGGGGTTATGTTGGTACCATTGTTAGAGGTTACAGTGAAGAATGGATTAGGTGATTTATGAGTTGGAGTAAAAAGCAGCTTTGTTTTTTTTGGGGATTTAGGAGGAGGCAGTGTTGCATAAACCATTTTTCAACATTATGAAAAACAGTTTGGGTGAGGGAGTGGAGAGAGGCTATATTCTTGGCTGTACAGATTAAGGTGGAGTCGTCTGCATATTGAATGCAGGTGGCTTGAGGTATGTTCATGTGTAAGTTGTTAATAAATAAGGAGAAGAGTAGGGGACCTAAGATAGAGCCCTGGGGTACTCCATTATTAACTGGGAGTAGTGAAGACAGATTGTTATGCCAAATTACTGCTTGCTGTCTATTTTCCAGATAAGACCTAAACCATTGTATAGCTTGAGGATTGAGAGAATGAGCCTTTAGTTTGTCTAGAAGTAAGTTATGGTTAACCATATCAAAGGCTTTTGACAGGTCAATAAATAGTGCAGAGGAAAAAGAGTTATTGTTACGATTTTTATATATACAGTCGGTAAAGGATAAGAGGGCAGTTGATTTGCTATGGAATGGCCTAAAGCCATGTTGGCAGTTTGCTAGTAGGTTATTTTGTAGTAAGTGGTTAAGTAGTTGTTTGTGAATACATTTTTCCATTATCTTAGCTAGTGGGGAGGGTAAAGCAATAGGGCAAAAGTTAGAAAGCTCAATAGAAGGTCCACCTTTATGTAGAGGGATGATGTGGGATATTTTCCATAAAGCAGGGATTTTGCCTTCTGAGATAGTTCTGTTAATAAGGATAGAGATGGGATAGTCTAAGGCTTTTGCGGCAATTTGTAGGTATTCAGATGGGAGACGGTCAGCAGAAGGGGTGCAAGGTTTCAATTTTTGAAGTAGCTTACAGATGAGAGCTGTAGATACAGGTTGTATTTGAAAGGTAGGCAATGAAGTCTTGCAGGTATTTAGTTGGGAAGCAGTGAATGGTGGTAAAGAATTGGCCAGGGTTTGAAGGGCTTCTGTAAAGTAGTTATTAAAGGCATCAGGGATCTGGTTGGAGTTGTTATGGTTGAAACCAGCTGGGTCTGGAGTAGTAGTGTGACCTGGCTGAAGAAGTTTGTTTATCCCTGACCAAAATTTTTGTGGAGTTTGTTGACTGGTTTGTTGGAGGTGAAGGTAGAAGTATTTTTTGTCTCTAAGAATATCCTTCTTGGTGGCATTTCTTAGCTGTTTAAAGCGGAGGTGATCTGATGGACATTTGGTATCTCTCCATTTAGCCCAGATTTTATTTCTGAGGAGTATCTTTTGCCTAGTTTGTTTTGTGAGCCATGGGGTAGATTTGGTTCTTATTCTAGTAGAGCGATAAGGTGCATGGCAGTTAAGGATTTTAAGAAAGTTAGTATTAAAGTAGGTAACAGCCTCATCAAGTTCAAGATGGGTTAGTGGTGACCAGTCACATGCTTGCAATTCATTTAGGAAGCTGTCTAGATTCAAGAATTGTTTTAAGCGGGAGGTTTTGAGATTTAGAGTAGTTGGAATATGGACTTTTGGTCTAGTAATGTAGGTAAGCATATGGTCGCTGATATCGTCGGGAAGGGTTCCTGGATTATAAGTTTCAGGGTGGCTATTAATAAGGATCCAATCCAGAGTAGTTTCCTTACTGCTGGGTTTGTGGATTCTAGTAGGAGTTGTTATTAATTGTGAGAATCCAAAGAGGTTTATGTGGTTAGCAGGGTTCGGAGAACTGCAGGTGGACCAGTCAGTGTTAAAGTCACCCAGTATAATGGTCTCCTGGGGTAGCTGGGTAGAGAGGTAACTATGTAGGTTTTCAAGAGTATTGGTATTATTACCTGGGAGGAGATACATGCAAATTAGATAGATTTGGAGTTATTGATTTGGAGTTTGGTAGTTAGGATTTCAGATTTGGTGTCTAATGATGGAAGCACATTAAAGGGGGAAATTTGGAGGTTAGATTTATAGAGAATGGCTATACCTCCACCTTTTTTGATTTTACGGTCACATCTAAGGATGTTATAGCCAGGAGGAATAATTTCCTGGTCTAGAGTAGATGGTTTTAGCCAAGTTTCTGTAAGACATGGAATGTCAAATGAGTGCATGCAGGTGGAACATTTTATTGTTAATATTTCTAATGTTAAGGTGAGCTATCAAGAGTGAATTAGATGGTTTAGTTAATGTAGAAAACATAGGCACTGTTAAATTGTCAAGGTTATTGTTATAGTCAGTATTGGGGCCAGGGTTTGGATGAATATCATTGTCTAGGAGGGGGTGTTGCTGGGGGTATTGTAGAGATTTAAGGAATTTATAGAGGTTATTAAAAGTCTTTTTGGTAGAGAAGTAAATAATGTGGGTTGCTCTGTGAAATTTCGGCAGTACATAGTTGGAGGTACAAGTTATGTTACTGTGGTTAAGGGAGTAGATGAAAGAAGATGGTAAAGTTTGTTGGATGTAATGGTTTTGTTCAGGTAGAGAAAGATATTCAAAGGAGGTGAGTGAGTAAGGTATGGTAAGACAGGCTATTGTGGTAGTTAAGAGTAGTATGTTTGTGAAAATAGTTTTATTTTAGAGATATATTTTACATGTAATGCTAAAGGAATTTGCATCTGTACATATGTGACTGAAGAATACCAGCTTCTGTAAACAGTAAATACTTTTTCATGTTTATTAGGTTACCAAAACTGTATGTGTATGTATTTAGATATAGGGTAACTGGTTTTGCAGTGGTTAAATTGTGAGCAAAACTGCCAAAAATGTAAAACTGTAATGACAATGAAAAAAAAAAAAAGAAAAAATATAAAAAAGTGTAGTGTCTGCTAATTCTGTCACAGAATTTAAGGGCAGAAAAATCAAGAATGCATTAAACAACTGCAAAAATAATGGGAATCTATTAGATCCATATCATCACAGTATAAATCCATTTGATTGAGAGGTGAAACAGAAAGTGAAGTTTTAAAAGACAGAGTGTAATAAAAAGTTATTTTGAGTAGAAGGTGCAGAAGAGAAAAGAGATAGTGAAATTAAACAACCAGTTTGCCAAGAACAGAGCATTTGTGAGTCAGAGGCGAATCAGTGGCAGAGGTTGTTAGGGAGAGCAAGGGGGCCGAATTTAATTAAACACTGGTTCAGCCATAATTATGTACAAAAAGGCTACAACTACAGTCCAAGACTATAAAAGTTACATCTGATACTGTAGCAGTTTCAATCTGCAGTGCTAGTAGCAGAGCAAATGCATTTTATTGCAGTCACAAGACAGACCCTGAACACATTTCTGAACAGTGAACATGTTTGTAATTCTCACTAGTGCCCAACCTATACTGTAACTAAGAAACAGACAAATGAACTAAATGTAGGATTAACATTTAGACAGTCAATATTGCAAAGCATCAGCATTGTGCTGTATAATTACAAAACCCAACATAAACACGGACAGATCATACAAACTCCATATAGAATGTACGCCAGCCATGCAACAGATATCTCGAGCAACAGATATTTATCAATCATAAATCATACTTTGGGGTAATATATGACCACTGTTGTAGACTGGTTTCTTGTGCATTAGCAGCAATGCCTCAGTTAAGTTGTTTTGTGTACGTTAGTGGTAATGCCTTAGCAATGTGGCTTCTTGTGCATTAGAGGCATTGCCTTATCTACACAACTCATACATCTCTAACAATATGCAAAGCCATATCATGGAAATGATCAATAGTGGCATAGAAAACCTCCAGACACTAGAACCGACCCAACTTGGTTTCTTCAAGGGCAGGTCATGCCTACTCAACCTGGTAGACTTCTTTGAGAAGGTCACCAAAGCAAAGGATGATGGCAAAATGGTTCACACTGCCTACTTTGACTGGGCCAAGACATTTGACACAATCCTCCACTCAGGTATTGTTGAAAAACTTAAGAGGTAAAGTACAAATCCTTATGTAACTTAGGGGATAGCCAGCTGGCTCACTATCAGGAGCCAGGAAGTTAGAACTTAGGAGTCCATCTCTATGAGGAGGCCAGGCACAAGTGGAGTCCTTCATGGATGAGTCCTGGGACTCATCCTTTTTGGCAATTACTTCTCTGGAGTCAAGGCCAGCGCCAATGGCTTCTGCTGACTAAATCTGAAGATGACTGCAAACTAGGAACTGTCACTGAATTGCCCATTAACATAAATGTTCTCCAGGAAGGGCTGACACAGACAAATAACTGATGCCAGAGCCATGGACTAAAACTAAATGCCAAGAAATGCATAGTAGTATCCTTTGGGAAGTCATCCAACCCTGGGAACTATCATATTGACAACACACCACAAAGAGTTAACCCAGTAGTCAGGGACTTGGGTACTCACATAGATAGTAATCTAGCCTTTGACCATCACGTGTCTACAGTAGTGAGGAAATCAATCTATGTTGTGCAACTTATAAACAAAGGTACGGCATCTAGGTCCAAGAAAGTCATTGTTCCACTGTATTCTGCATTCGTTAGACCTATCACTGAGTACAGTGCTCCTTCGGTATGTACCTAACCAGGGCAGGCATATCCAACAATTGAAACATTCACAGAGGTTCCTTACTAAAAGAATACAGGGTGTAAATAACATGTCCTATGCAGAACTCCACAATGCTCTATTTCTGTATTCTGTCTCCTACAGGCTGTTGAGGGGAGATCTATGCCTGCCATAAAAGACATTGTCAGACTCCACTCTGATGTTCCTGTAGATCTGAAAAACAAACAGCACCAGAATTACCCATTATAAAGACTTAAACCTTTCCTGTGATATAAATAGGACCTGCTGGAGATATGGGTATGTATCCCAAAGACTACCCCTTCTCTGGAACAGGGTCCCCAACCACATGAATCAGAATTCCTTCCTAACTCAATTTAATTGTAACTTAGCCAGTTGGATATGGAACAGGAAATTCATCCCTAGTTTGGTAGCTATGTTAATGATACAGGCATCCTGTAAATGGTTCATCGCCCAGGCCCCTTCTTGTAAATGTTTCACCTCCCAAGCCCCTGCTTACACTTATCAAGGGTACCAGAACTTGTCACAGATTTGGGATGCATGACTAGGGTTAAAAAGGCCCTTGTGGTCATTAGCCTAATAAACACCTATGAACAACTTACTATGTATTCAAGAAGTATGTGTGTGTGTGTGTGTGTGTGTGTGTGTGTGTGTGTGTGTGTGTGTGTGTGTGTGTGTTGGAGGGGGTGGGGGAATCTGAGGCAAAATATTAATCAGGTCCAGTGCTACTGAAACAAAACTGCAATTCCAGTCAAGCAATCTCCTCTGTACAGTCTAGATTAAATACATGCACTGAAGAATTCAGTACACTATATGTGTCTCATGTTCCTATCCCACATTTCTAACACATTCTTCTGTATTTTAAATTGATACAATCTATGAATGTCTTGAATGATCTCTTTACTGTATGTTTTATCAGCAGTATGCAGTGTCTGAGAAGTGTAGTGCCAAATGCTGATAATCACCATACTCACATTGCTTGAGCAACCATGAGTCTTCCAGGCAATGGAGTCAGGCATCTTTTAGCCTACCTCTATACAACAGTACTACAGACTGTGATAAAATGCTTACATACCTTATTTTATGATCAAAGCAGTGTTTAGGAAAATTTACATCTGCCCAGGAGATTCATTATATGCTCAGTATTCTGCTGATGACAAGGTGATGACATCATTACAAAGTGACAAGTACACAGTCTGCTGTGGCTGTACATTACATATGGCTAAATATATCACCTGAAAAATGTGTCTGACTATCTGTTCATTTATATCCATGAGTACATATGTTAAAAAATTGTCTTTCCCTATTGATTTAGAAAAACATTAACTGTACTGACATCAAGCAAAAAAAGTAATTAATATGCACACACACAACACAGATATACTTGTATATGTTGGCATTTTTTTCAATCTTAGTGTATTCACCTTCCAAGTACAGCTTAGAGAATGTACAGTTTGATGTGAACCATTAAACACTTGCCTAACTACCCCAGACTTGGCCACCTTTATAAGGCAATGTAGGGTGGTGACTTCCTGCCTGGTAACAGGAAGACAAAACAAAGTTTGAACACCCCACCCAAAACCAAACAGTGAAAAAGGATGAGGAAGTATAAGAAAGTAAAACAATTAAATAAAATGAATAAGTTGAAATGTAGCAGTTATATCAGATAGACTCAACAAAGGAAGGTGCTTCCTTGGTAGCAGAATCTAAAGAAAACAATGCTGTTATTGTTGTTTTTCAGTAGTGTGAAGCATTTTCACATAAAAGATTTTCCAAATAAATGAGCACTGTCCCACATGCCACGTTTTATGAATACAGACAAAGTGATATAGGATAGGATAGCATACCAGAAAACAGAAGTGAAGACGAGACAAAGATTAAACTCTGTACCTTCATTATCATAGATTTTAAATATAGGCTAATGGGACACAATTATAAAATGTTTGCATGCTGCTTGGGAAACAATGACCATTAAGTCATTTCTGCTTTGTAGACTATGAGGTAATTCAAGCAGGTACTGCTGTGACATGAAAGATTCACAGCAGAAATGATAGTCATGTAGTCTGTTGATCCTAAAAGTGCTTTTATCCTTTCATTAGGGAAATAATCCAGGAACGTGATAAAGAGAAAAGCAATGAAAATGGACAAGATCGATGTCAAAAAGAGATGAGAAGGTGAAGGGAACAGAACTTATTGAGGAAATGTAAAAGCAAGCTGTGTAGTAGCCATTAAAGAAAAAAGCAAGCTCTAGCTGCAGTTAAATATCTGATTTTTTTTTTATGCAGCTCATCTTTTTACAGAATTCTTACACTGGCTATATACTTAACAGTTCCCTGTATACACTACATTGCTTCTGCTCTGTAGTGCAGGTTTACAAGGTCTTACCTACACATTCACGAATTACTGTAATTGTACTGTACGATATCATTTTACTTTGGCAGATTATTACAGATTGTGTTATTTGATAATCTATGTCGATCTATTGCAATTCCAGCCATTATACTAACCAGCGTGGCCTAGGTTATGCTTGAAAAGGATCTTTGGACTGGTGAACATAAACTAACTTATCAGAATAGATAAATAAATAAATATTGCATTAGGAAATGAGTAAAAGAAGCAGTTGTTTGCTAGAAGCATCTATGGGTTGTTCACGTCACTATCAGCTAGTGCGGGCAAGAGGAAGATGCCAAGGTGGTATAAACAATAAAAAGGTATCTGACAGAAGTTTACTTCTTAACTGTGGTTTCATCTGTGTAAAGCCTGCATCATGACTTCCTTGTGTTTGTATGCGCTTCACTGGTCGCTCTACTTTCCTCAGATTTGCCCATAAATACATATGTGATGTGCATATGAATGTCTCTCCTTTGATGGCCTTGCATCTCATCCAGAATTCCCAGACTGCTTCTCTGTAGTACATGCACTGAGTACCACTGTAAGCTCCAGTTTCCCTTCTACCCCTAATAGTCTAAACCAGGTATCAAAGAATGCTTGAATGAATAAATAAAAATGAGTATGCAGAGTCTAACAGAGCACCACCTTTAAGGAAAAAATACTGTATGAGAATAAGAAGACATACTTTTATATACAAGGAGGAAGGACAATGGTACAGGAAAGACTCAAGGACGTATAATTTCACAGAAAGGGTGAAGGAAGTCTGGAACAACATTTCAGATGAGGAAATAGAATTGAGGGTGGTGATAGAATTACTCCTTCTCTGTGCCATAGATGGATAAAACCCTGATTATAACCCAGATGACTAGAGATCAAATAGTGGTATGGTGACAGTAAGTGCCTATACCAAACTGCCAATTCTGGGAGGAGGGTCAATGCCCCTTGTCAGCTGAACTGCTCCTGTTCAAGTGAAATTTTGTAGTCTACCAGTGGCCTTAGAAGTGTAGGATGTGGGCTTGGTAGTCCCAAGACAGTAATGATAACCCCCCAAGTGGTGTGTGTATGGAAGGCACACACACACACCCACACACACATCAAGGGAAGGGCACAGGATGCCCCCCTGCAGTGACACGAGTGCCTATGTCAGTTATCAGAGGCAGGGGTAGGGCCAAAAAGAAACATGCCTGTATGACAGCTGCACCATGGATTGCCATCACCCCTGTGATGGGTACTGAATGGGCAGCAGTGTCGATTTGATGATTGCCAGGTATAGGGCTAGACAAAAGATAGAGGAAAAAAAAGAGCAGAGACAGAATTCAAGAATCTAAGGGACAGACATAAGAATGGTTGCCAGGAGCAGGGGGCAGAGAAAGGATGCAGAACAAAAGGAACAGAGATAGCATTCAGGAATGTATGGGTCAGACATGAAACATTGTTATAGTGGTGAGGAAAAAAGCTGTCAGAAAATCTTCTGCAGCTTATTTGATAGGAGTGTAAGTGGGCAGCAAATGTGGGCCAAGCTGGTCTGGATTACCATCAGAAACTAGGTTTCTATTGTCCAATCATTAGCACTGAGCTGCATCAATAACATTGTCATACTGATTACAACACAACTATAGTAGTAAAAAATATCATACAAAGGATAGCTACATAAGGTATCCTACTGTTTTTTTTTTGTTTTTTTTTTTTTTACTTTTTTTATTGTCAAGGTACTAGCTCTAATTGGGTAAATAGCTGTTAAAAAAATTCAGGTAAATGTTACACAATTGCTCAGACAGTAAAACTCCTTTCAATGTATTTTCATTGGAATCGTATTGCAAATATGCCTTTCTGTGACATTGTTTCAATATTAAGTTGCAACACCTAATCTACACAAAACAGTGCAAAAGGGCATAAGAACAAAAATTCACTTAAATGAGCAACTGGAGAGTTTATGAACTGGGGTTTAAGAATAATGACCAGTTTCATTAAATCAGGTGCAGTTATATGGACTATGATTCTTTGGATTTTGTTTTTCGCAGTATTCTTGAATCTCTGCTCTCGCCTCTCCTCATTACAAGGCGTTTGTGAATGCATCTCAGAGCAGATTACTAGATTTTATTTTATATTTTCAGAAACAATCCATTATATTGCCATTTAGAAGCTTAACAAAATAACCTTCAGCTCATTAACTGTAACCTTTAGAACTACAACTTGAATTATTGAAATACTTGACTGGCCTGGGGTGATTTATATCCTTTTCTTGCGGTTTCACTTCTTCCTATATCTTGCACATTAATTACTCCACATTTTGTTCTCCAGATTGCATAAGAGGAACATTTTATACCTCAATATGTGTCTCTGGTATTTATTTTTTACCTAGCATCTCATCCCCACCCACAGTCTTCCCATGTTATATAAACAGTCTGTTACTTTCACTCCATGTATCATAGTGGGGGCAAAGGCAAATAGCTAAAGGCTGAGACAGCTGATTATAAAATTGTCTTACACCATCTAATTTTTACAGTTTCATAGCAATGATTGCAGGAAACGTCTTTCTTCCAGATGTTCCAAGCACATAACATTGACAGTGACAGTTCAAATTTAAAATGAATAGCCATCCTTCTCAGATGTATAAATCTTTGTTATGAGTGAGAGAGAGAGAGAGAGAGAGAGAGAGAGAGAGACAGGAGAAGGCATGTTTATTACATGAAAGACACAAACATTAATTGCTTTTACATGTTTCTTTTGGACTGGAACCTCCTGCCAGTTATGTCTCCCCTAGGTAGGAGTTTTTAACTCTTCAGATAGCACCTCCAATCTTCTCTGCATCCTAACTGTTTCAGCAGGACTGAAAGCTGAGTACTTGGCCCTATGAGCATTTAAAATCCCAAATCTTGAAATGTCAGTCTACAAAAAGTCAAATGCAGAAGGTATATAGTTTGTGAAGTCAATGGCCCTATATCTATTTGTAATGTTAAAAGTGCTGAGATGAGAACAGTTTGAAGATATTTATATTGCAATATATATATATATATATATATATATATATATGTATATATATATATATATATCTTTATATATATATATATATATATATATATATATATATATATATATATATATATATATAGGAGCACTACAGAATCTTAAAAGCCCAAAATCCTGAAAGTTCAAAATACTGAAAACTCCAAATTGAAAACACACAGGATACCAACACTCACTATATTCCAGCACAAGTACATACAGAATCAACTAAAACACAAACTATATTACTTTTCTCCAAGTATAAGCAGAGGGGCAAACCTCTCAACCCCACACCCCCTGCTACTTAAATATATCAAATCCAAGACTGCACTTAGTGTAGTGAAGTACAACCTCGGAGTTGATATATTTAAGTAGCAGGGGGTGTGAGGGGTCCAGGGGGGCTTGCCCCCCTGCACATAGATGAAGGGTAATATGTCTCTGTATGTACTTGTGCTGGAATATAGTGAATGTTGGCATCCTGTGTGTTTTCAGGATTTTGAGTTTTCAGTATTTTGAACTTTCAGGAATTTCGTCTTCAGGATTTTGCGCTTTCAGGATTCTGTAGCGCTCCTATATATATATATATATATATATATATATATATATATATATATATATATATATATATATATATATATATTTATATTTATATATATATATTAGAATGTTTGATTTTTTTTTTTTTTTTTTGTGTGTACATGCATGTGTGTGTGTGTGTGTGTGTGTGTGTGTGGGTAGGTGGGTGCATAAGAGTGAACAGTTATTTGCACACAAGCCTGCTTGTGTGCATGTGTTTGTGTATTCTTTGTACTACAGTTTCAATGTGGATTGTCCACATTAAGTATCTATACAGTTTATGACAAGATATGTTTTAATACAGTGCTGTAGATGCCTCAATACTAAAACATTTGTTTTGTAGCATTCATTTGGCTCTCTGCATGACTGCTCTGTCTCCCCTGTCATAGTGTCTCAGTCACCCAAAGTACCAAAAGAAGAAGTACCGTCTGGCTCATTTTGATCTGTACCTTATTTTTGTTACATGCCATACCAAAATGCTTCTCATATTCACCTCATGGTGACATTAATATCTGACCATTAACATGCCATAGAGGAAAGGACCTCTTACCACTACCCAGATGGCCTGAGACCAACCAGTGGCTGGAGTGCTGAAAGAGCCAGGAGGGAAGGGTAGGAAAGATTTGTTTTGCTGGCTTGCCAGTCTGGGAGGGAGGAAGAGGAGAGATTCTGCCCATGATAAGGACACAGCCATAGTGATGGGCATGTGCCATAGTTGTGGGAAAGATTTCTGGTAAAATGATGACATCACGATTCAGGCACAGATGAAGTCACATGCAGTGATACATGTGATGTCATTAGCTCTGTCTAGTTAGTGCATACCAAAGATCCTCCCCCACATGTAAGGTCAGCATATATGATGCTGTGCGGTGCTGTGGTCCATTTTCCCTTCCCAGCCCACCATTAGTGAGGTCACAGTCCTGGAGATAGTACTGGGAACATTTAAGGATACAACTTACTGCTAGGCAGCTAATGGACAGCTGCTGGGTGCATGCAACATTAATTTCACAGCTCTGTGACATTATACTAGTTCAGAAGCCAAATGCACCATTATTTAACAAAAATCTATATTGAATTAGCCTAGAATACTCATTAAAAGTATAAACAGCGTGTTTTACTCCTACTACATCTGATAATTTGTTTTCATGTTTCTCCCATTTTTTTCAGTTTAACTTATTTTTCTTAGGTTATCTTTCAATCAAGCTTATCACAATGGTTTGGAATTTTTAGAATTCTAATCAATCATTTCACTGACATGTATGATTTATTTAAATTCCAAATATCTTTTTAGAACCTGAAGTATTCATGATACATTCTGAGCAATTCAGCATTGAAAAATGAATCCTTAAAAGACAGTTTAGATAGAGATAGCAAGATAGATAGATAGATAGATAGATAGATAGATAGATAGAGATGGATATCTGGCACTTGCACTAGACAAGTTCAGATTACAAAATATAAAGGAGCAAAATTACAAAGGTCATATATCAACAATACTTGAAATCGTCAGAAAAAGATCAACAAAAGAAGTTATATAAAAGCATGTAAGAGCATGTCAGAGTTCAAGAGAATAATAAAATATTCTTTAGAAATTGTGAATGCAGACTGCATCGCATATTTTAAAAATGGTTGCATAAACTTGATATGATTTTTACTTAATTATACATATGATCAATATTTTGTTTTTTGATTGCTGATTGACAGAAGAATAGCTAATTGTCTTCTTTATGTTAAATATGGCATTGGACTAAAGATTTTTAAAATATAAAAATAAATAAATTGTGAAAGCATAAGAGCTTTACCAGAGCACATATGTATATTAAACACTCATCTATACAGCTAGTAGGGGATCACATAAGTTTAACAAAAAGTTACGATTTGTTAGCCAGCCCAAACAAAAGTGTAATGACTGCACAGGAGCATTAGTGCTGTTCCATCATAATGCTCAACAGCTGCTATTGTAGCTTGCAAGGCCTGTACTGAGCAGGACTATAGTATTCAACCTTTGCCTGCAGAATTAGGGGCAAATCAAGAAATAATTAGGGAAACCTTCGAAATACTGACATATACTGAAATACTAACATAGAGCTTCTCCAAAAATGTCCAGCTTTAGAAGGAATTGAACTAAATTTTGAGATAGAATTAGATATATCCCAAAAATAGGTTTAGTGTTAATACATATGAGTAGGACGCACTGTATGTGTAAAGCTTCTATAACAAATGCAATGATATTTCTTGAACAAGTACAGAAGGAGAAGGGTAGGATATCAAGTTAACCAGAATGCTTTATACAAGCTATCAACATGGGCAAGAAGACTGAAGAATTTTTTTTCAAATCATAGCCATTAGCTGTTGAAAAAACACTTAGCAGCATGAATCATGCATTTATCACCAAATGACCTTAATAGATACCCTTCTTTGTAAATGCTCTTACGCTACCTGAAAATAAACTCTTTCTCCCAGAATTCACTCCACATAAATATTTACCCACTATGATCATTATTTTGCCAGTATTGATACTAAAATAACTTCCTCAACGGTCTCATTCTATCAAACTAACAATGCACCTGTTCCCTGTATATACATATTTGCACTATCAGGAGGGCTTCATGTAATTTGCAGCACCAGTTTTGCTGGGATTCTTTTGTTCTCCTTCTCTCTGATTTGTCAGCCTGTTGCATTGAAAATTTGTGTGTGTTTATAAGCCATGGCTGTCACCACATTATTATGCTCTTACCAGTAAACACATTAGTATAAGATAAAAAAGCTTTATACTCTGATTGCTGAACAGTTCCACATACTGTTTGAAGAACTCACACCACAGAAGGAAGGGTATGTGTGATGCACCAACATGATTAGCATATAAACACCTGTGTCAGCAGGTACTGCAGTTAACAATGCTAAAGCCTCACTCAGACCTGTAAAGACCACACCACTGAATGGTTCCTTGTCCAAAGCAGATTAAATACCATTACTGACATCTCACAATGAATGCATCCTTGTATAATTATGAAAATTACATCACTCTCTCCTGCTATCCAAAACATCTTGTCTCTTGATATGCTTTGCCTTTCACTTAAAAATCACCTGAAATATAAATAAAATTGTACCTGCTATGAGGTCACCAAAACCATCTAATCCACTGCTCTGTTGTGTTATTCAGTTCTTCTTCTTTCACAGCTTTCCTTAAGCTCCTGTTCTCCACTTTTTCTCCTGTACACCTTTCATTAACCAATGTCTCCCTTTGACAGCTTCCCAGCATCTAGATGTTTCCACCTCACTATACTATAAAGTTTAATACCATGTCTATCTGCTCACTAAGTCAAACATCAGAGGCTGAAGTGTATTCTCTAACCATGGTAGTTAACTGTCTAGTAGCAGTCCTTCTTAATCTTTTATGAACCATGTTATCTAAATAAAGTTTTAGCATTGCTTCTGATCTTAACTGTACTTTATATTTATAACCATGTTTTTTTTTTGTTTTTCTTTGACATCTTGGGGGGGGGGGGGGGCAGATAACTGGTTTGTCACTCCAAGAAAGATCTTTACCCAGTAAGTTAACTACCTGATATTCAAACTGCAATATATAATTAAATGAGGAAAGTATGTGTCTGAAATAAAAACTGCTGACATTTGGTTATATTTTTTGACACAAATGCTTCTCTATTTTTCATGCTACGTCTTTCATCTGATGAATCTTGTTTATGTGACAACAAACCTTTGATCTGAACTCTTGGTATTTCCTTCTTTTCATCAAGGGGAAAATGGTTTACCAAAGTAAGATTTTTTTTTAATTCATTCCTAAAATAAAGTATAATTATAAAATGAACTACTAAAGCTGCTGTCTTTGCAGGCCTTGAATTTCTGAATTTGCGCCCTGATATGGCATTTTAAATCTGAAATGTGACCTTGAATGTGAATAGCTTAATTAAGAAGAAAGAAATATTTGGAGCTGCAAATATCCTCTGCTGAAATTATTTAGTTGATTTGCAACTTTATACTAGATCTAAGGCTTCACAGTGTTCAAAGTGACCCTTTATAAAATCAGAAAAACGCTGCTGTTATACTTTGCAAGTGATCCCGTCTACTTAGGTGGCTTTTATGAAAACTGGAAAGATGCTGTTGCTGACCCATTTCAAGAAGAGTTTTACCAGCTAAAAGGACCAGTAGGACCATACCCAGCTGAATAAACCAGCAGGTCATTGGCCTAACATGTACCTTGTTTTTCCGTTCATTGTCAGCACAGTAATTGATGGCGTTGCTCAATAACATGGGACGATTGTCAGCAATTTCCTGGATAAATATAAAAAGAAACAAAGGCATTCCACACCCTCTTTTTTCTGACTGCCCTGAATTATTTCACATTTTCTCCTCTGTTCAAAGCATTTGCAGTTCACTGCTGTTGAGATATTAGATAGCTACAGCATTTTATGCCAGAAAGTAGGTTACCAAATTAGAAACTAAGGCTCATTTTGGTGGGGGGGGGGGTGAAACTAGCTAGCACTATGTATTCTACAACTTAAAATATAGTTCCTTTTTAATATGCTTCTAGAATAAACTTTAACAGCATATGAAAAACCATTAGACACTAAAGAAATGCAGCTTACTACTCACAAATTACAGACAGTAAATGGATGTAAGCTTTATTACAAGAACTGGAGGACATGGTTTACCCACAAGGGCACTACCTAACTTTGGGAATAAGAAACTAAATGTATATGTAAATAGGAGTTCACATATTAAATTAATTTTCCACCAGAAATGGTAGCAACTGGGATGCTTAGGCAGAGCATTATGCATCTAATTTAATTATTTTCAGTGAATGAAAATCACTGTGTTTTGGTTTTACTGCTTTCCCAGTAGCAACAACTTCATCAAATGTACTGCAGACTGTTTTTCTTTACATTATTTACCTGTTTGTTATCAATTCAGATTTAGCATAACTAATATAATGAAAAATATGTATTAAGTCATAATGTTTTGGGAGCGAAAATCAGTAATAAATCTGTAAATAGTTTATTTATTTTTGTGCAATTTTAATAACTGGCAAGCTAGATTTTGCAATGTCTCATTTACTGACATTAAATGGTGCATTTATTCTACCAGGTCATCTGTCCTTCCCCTTCCAGACAGTCTTGTACTACCAATTTACCTGTACGTTGATTCTTTAAATGTTAATTTTGTTCTCCCGGTTAATTGTCTCCACGCTCAAATTGCCAAGAGTGTTTACATAGCCTTACATTCCATATTTGTGTCATTATATATGTATCTGTGGCATTAGACACATACTGTTTGTTCCCTGTAAATGCAAACTTTCTTTGCATTATCTAGTTTATCTCATGAAAGAAGCAGACTTCTGTATATATGCCAGATTACCATTTTTAAATAAATGAAAGATAAAATCAGGCAAACAAAGACAAGAGATAAACTGATGTATATATCTGCACAAAAAAAACCAGGGCTGATAATGTTGGTATAAGATGAGTGTTATTAATGGAAAGCTAATATGTACTGAGGTCACTGACAAATGCATATGTAAATTATATAGATAGTAGGATATATAGATATATAGATAGATAGATAGACAGACAGATAGATAGATAGATAGAAAATGGTTAGATATATGGTGCTACTGGAAATTCAGATATGTCTAGGAAGTTAATGGCTAGATGTTAACCAAATAGCTACAAGTCAAAGTTTTGCTAAAATGGAGAGTAAACAAATTGTGATCCAGGTAGCCTTCATGTATGGATGACCATGCAGCCTAATTCTAACTATGTTTTTCTGTGAATATGTGAAAAATGCAGGATGTTAGCTAGTGGATTTTGGATGAGCAAGGTTCCAGAAAGTACTGCATTTCTATAACATCAGGGTGTTTTCCTACCATCACATCCTGGAAGCTTAGCAGAAACTATTACCTTCACATAAACAGAACTTCCTGTACATGAACGGACCTTAAGATGGGGGGGGGAGGCTACAAGCTATGATTCAAGCTGCAAGGCATATATACAGAAACAGTGGGGCAGGTAAAATTATGGAGGTGCATTAATTGAGCAGGAACAGCATACAAACGCAGGCAAAAGACAGGCAATAATACCCAACAGAAGAACACATCTAGAGAGAAAAAAAAAAAAAAAAAAAAACAGGAAATAAATAAATACCCTGGGTAAAATTCAGAATCTCCAAAAGTGCTGCTTGCACCCATATGTACTTTCCTGTTGTTGTTTACTTCCATACTATACCCCATATTTTAAGGAACTTTGTCAGCTAACTGTATAGTGCTTCTTACAGTGTCACCCCCACCCACCCAATTCAAGGACCAATTATGTTAGACTTGCCTTTTCACAACTAACATAACCACTCACATCCCAACCTAAACTACTGATAAAGGCAAATAAATACACCATAACAAAAATCACAAGAAGGTGCCAGTGGGCCTGGCAGGGTAAAATGGTTTTGATCTTCTTTTCTAACCATGGTTGTCTGCATCCATTTAAATGGTACAAATACTTTTAAATGATAAACACACAGGTGTGCTAATGTGCTGTCTGTGTCATTTTTGCCCTAGCTTGACTATTTCTCTTATACTTTATACTGCAAGTAGCAATAACGGAATAATTAGGCCCTCTGTTCCTCCCAGACATCTGCTGGTGCCCCAAAACTTGAGTCACCAGCCATCTGTCACCCTGCAGCACTATTCCTGCCTCACAGCATGGACTCACAATCTACACAACATTAACTATTCGGTGCTATGTGCATTATCGGCCAGTTAATTAGTCACTTTTGATAGTAATGTTCTTATTCCCAGCTATATAGCTGATTATTATAATGTGCAGGATAAGTAAATCAAATAATATGTGATGCATATACCTGTCAATTATAAATGACTTTTGAAAGGCATATGATTTACCTGTAGTTTCTTTAATAAGGAAAAAAACAGATAATTTAGTACAAATGTTTACATAAAATATGGCATGGTCAAAGCCCACTGATTTCAGACTGTTTGAAGCTACAGTAACATTAAAGATCATTTTGTGTTACTTATTTATGTGTTTAATTAGTAGAATTCAATGGAAGAAGACACAAAGCATCCTTTTTAATCAGCAACTGTGTAGAAGTAATGCAACATCTATAGCCAAAGGTATAGGAAATCCCTAGAAGCAGTAAATAGATTTGTAACTTTATTAACATTTCCACTTTAAGGGCTTGAGACGGTGTAGAAATATTGCCACGTGTACAGCAGGGAGTAATAATGTATACTGAAAAAATCAGAACCTTGTAAATAAGATGAGTGATTACAATATATATCACTGTGTTAAAACACTCTACTGTGCGTCTTTGATTGTAAAGTCTGTTTTCAAATAACAAAAACACTGTCCTGTGAAACACTTTTAAAGTACATTTTTCTTTTGATTAAAAAGCTTTGTTCTTTCACCCAGAATTATGATACCACTAAACGCAAATTTTTAAGGGTTTTCTGGTCAAGAACTTTGCTAAAATTAATTTTCTTTGTCTTATTATCCTTAATTTTAAAGTTTTAGACAAGTTCATATTTCAACTAAGTTGAAATAACTTATGAGGTACAAAGGGCAACATGGCTATGTTTCTACTAAGGCATTTGATGGCCCTTTTGGAAGTTTACAGTTTCAGAGGTTTCTGTGAATTTATAGTGCATTTAACAACTTGTCTGCAGTGGCTTGTGCATTATTTTTGTTGTATGTGTATATGTCTTGCTTGGACTGTTACTTTATTTGTAATTCATGATATGATTAACAGTAACAGATCAATGTTCTGGCAGCAGAACAAGACTTAACAACAGTTACGACACAACTTTTTATATTTTATTGGATCAATAAAAATATGCTTTAAATTAAATCATGACAGTCCATGTGCTACAACATGCTAATGAAATGCCATACCCCATATGTATTCTGATCCACAAGAAGATTTTCCATCAGCCAAGATGTAAGAACACTTCCACTACGAGGGGAAGAAGTTCATCTCACTGAGGATTATAATCCATGAACTGCATCCCCCACCACTACCAAAAATGGCAAAAAAAAGCATTGTTTAAAGTTGGGAGGGGGAAGCTCTCTATACCCATGAACTTATATATACCAATTCCATGCTCACAACAACTTAAGGAAGGGGGGATTTCCCTCCAAAAGGGCATAACTGCCAGCACAACAGTGATTTCTTATGGAGGAGCTGCGATCCTTGCCAGGTTGAATTTTTGGCAAGTGACTCTGGAGAATTCAGTCTTCGTCCACCTGTAGGTCACCCTGCAATACCATTATCACAAAGTCTAATGCTCTGTTGTAACACTGCCCTTTTATAACCACCGTAGGTATGGGGACAAAAACGATAACAATAAATGCTGCATACAGATTATTTTCTGAGTGAAATAATTTGCCGGGATCCTAATAAGGAATATGATATATCACTGCCAAAAGAGATATAATAAGGAAAGCTTATTACCAAGGGAGTAGTAGCAAGGCATATGCCAAATACTCTGCAGTGTATCATTTTTACTAGGAATCCTGATCACTAAGTGAGGATCCCCCCCCCCCCCCACCCAATAGCTCTGCAATTTTGATTTTTTAATTGCAAGGTGAAATAATTATCCAATTAGCAGTTTTCAAAAGTTGGATACATTGTCTGATGGGGGGGGGGGTACATTTTGAAAGGTGAAGTACTTTAGTGTAAAAGTTGATCTGCAGTTCTAAAAAAAAAAAAAGAAGAAAGAAAGTGAGAGATTGTGGCTAAAACCCTGGTTGCTACTTTATGTATAATGGAAAGGCCACTAAAATGAAAGAAAGAAAGAAAGAAAGAAAAAAAATAGGAAAACATATTTAATATTAAAGCAGCAAATGTTAAACAAATTAAGATGTTCTTTAGTGTCCGAAACACATCCTAGTTTTTACAGCATACTTATCTCCTCAGCAGTATGCTAATTTAGTACTATAATTATTGTAATAGACAGTATTAAGGTAATCAGAAGAAAACTAAAAATGGATTTAGAAGGGTAACTTTTAAACATTGTTGGCTGTAAACTAAGTAATCTGACTGGGATGACTCATCTCAGTCTACTCTTTCATCCTAATCACACTCTGCATAAAAGTTGCTGCTTTTTCTTTGGAGGGAGAAACTATGAAGTAAACCTGAAAAACCACTGACAAGAGAGATTTGCAAAGGAAGTGTAATTATGCAAACATACTGGCCCATGTCAGGTCCATGCAACTGCTACTGGGTGATTAGGTGAAAAAGGTTAATCATGTACAGCAGTGGAAAAAAACATTTTGCATGGCTTCCCATGCAGAACGGTTTCTTCAGAACTGTCACTACAATGAGGTAATCATCCTTTGCACATAGTTTCCTGTAAAAAATACAGCAGGCTGGTAACTCTGAAGTTACAAATGAATCTGGACTGGATGTCAGAAGATGAAGGACAAGAAACAGGGGAAGCTTTACATACATATGAGAGGTCAGCTACTTTTTAGTTATACTGGGTAACAGGGAGGGACTAAAATATACCCCTTGAATGATTTGCTCCAACAACACTACACAACATATTTTTATCAAATTCTACTTTGTTAGTAGTTGCAGTTGTGGCATGTGGCTGTAAAGTATTTTCTCACAGGATTATAAAGAAAAGAAACAGAACCATGCCAAAGCTGGCAGCATGCCACTAAGTGAAGCTTCAGTCTCATTTTAACTAAAGGTGATTACTGAGTAATAACAGAAACACGATGGATGTTTTCCTGTTCAAATGACAGCAAGGAGATTTATAAGCAATCCTCATGTGACACAGCTGTAGAGGGCTTTCTGATTTTCAGCATTATTTTTAAACATTGAAGGAATCTGCTTCAGGTTAGAATGTGTGTCATGTGGAACAAGCAATGGCAACAACATTTTCAAACAAGCAAAAGTCTCAGATGCTATGCATTACGTACCCATTCCAAAAGGTGGAAACTACACATATTCAAAGTAACTGCATTTCCCACAACTCTTTATACAGTAAAATGTTTATACCTGAAAACAGCTTATCGGTACCAGAAAAGTACAGGTACAAGCTCATATGGAACCAGAAAAGTACTGATATAAGCTCATATAATACCAGAAAAGTACTGATATAAGCTCATATGGTGCCAGAAAGGTATTGATACAAGCTCATACTGTACCAGAAAAGTACTGGTATAAGCTTATATGGCACCTGAAAAGTACTAGTATAGCTTATATGGTACCTGAAAAGCACTGAGAGAGTTTGTAGGGTGCATATGAAGTATTACAATGGTGGCATATTGGTAAAATATTTTCCCTTACACAGTTGCATTTTGATGTCCACTCCACATTTGATTTCTGCATGTTCTCCCAAAGTTTATGTGTCCTTTCTTCAGATACTCCAGTTTCCTCCCAAAACATGCTGGTTGATTTGTTATACTAAATTGTCTATGTACATACTACACTTAGGCTGGTATTCATAGTTGCTTGCGGAAATGCGATAGGAGCATTCCTGATGCATACAAATGAGTATAGCAAAGGTGACTTTAATAGAGACCATTTGCACTAATGCAAAAGGCCTTAAAATAATGAGACGCACGTACAGTGTCAGTGGTGCAACAAGTCTTTACCTTATAGACACAAAGTACAGGGTTTAATTCTAACCTCAGGTATTGGTTAGCCTTCAGCCAGTTAGTCTATTATTCACCTATAAACCTTGGAGAAATGCTAAAAAGTGTAGTATGTTAATAAAGCAGTTTTACAATTCATAGTCTGGCATGCTCACAGTACACACATCCGTTGTTAAAAGCAATGCTTCACCTTTGATACTGCAGTTGCAATCTGCAAACTTGTTTGTCCAAGTATAGACAAACACTTCCCTGACACACAAATGAATTACTTCCCCCAGCAATCCCTTCATTGGTTTGTACTAAGTATCCACAAACACTAAAAATGACACAATAAATAATTTTTCCCAGTGATCACTTCAGCAGTCTGACCATGTGTGCACAAGCACTTCTCTGACCACAAATTAATTATTTCCCCAAGAGATCCCTTCAGGAGTATGTCCAAGCATACATAAGCACCAAACTAAAATGTTTCCCCAAGCAACCCCTTCAGTAAAATGTCCAGGAATGCACAAGCACCAAACTGAAACATTTCCTTAAGTGACCCTTTCATTAATATGTCATAGTATACACAAGCACCAAAATGAAACATTCACCCAAGCGTATATCTCACTTCAATAATATTTCCTAGCATGCACAACCACTAAAATGAAACATTTCCACAAGCAACCCCTTCAGGAGTATGCCAAGGTATGCACAAGCACCAAAATAAAACATTTCCCCAAGTGACCCCTTCATTAAAATGTCCAAGTGAGCACAAGCGCTAAAATGAAACATTCACCCAAGCAACCCCTTTATTAATATGTCCAGGTATGCACAAGCACCAAAATAAAACATTTCCCCAAGTGACCCCTTCATTAAAATGTCCAAGTAAGCACAAGCGCTAAAATGAAACATTCACCCAAGCAACCCCTTTATTAATATGTCCAGGTATGCGCAAGCGCTAAAATTAAACATTCACTCATGCAACCCCTTTGTTAATATGTCCAGGTATGCACAAGTGCTAAAATGAAACATTCACCCAAGCAACCCCTTTATTAATATGTCCAGGTATGCACAAGCGCTAAAATGAAACATTCACCCAAGCAACCCCTTTATTAATATGTCCAGGTATGCACAAGTGCTAAAATTAAACATTCACCCAAGCAACCCCTTTATTAATATGTCCAGGTATGCACAAGTGCTAAAATTAAACATTCACCCAAGCAACCCCTTTATTAATATGTCCAGGTATGCACAAGCGCTAAAATGAAACATTCACCCAAGCAACCCCTTTATTAATATGTCCAGGTATGCACAAGCGCTAAAATGAAACATTCGCCCAAGCAACCCCTTTGTTAATATGTCCAGGTATGCACAAGCGCTAAAATGAAACATTCACTCAAGCAACCCCTTTATTAATATATCCAGGTATGCACAAGCGCTAAAATGAAACATTCACCCAAGCAACCCCTTTATTAATATGTCCAGGTATGCACAAGCGCTAAAATGAAACATTCACCCAAGCAACCCCTTTATTAATATGTCCAGGTATGCACAAGCGCTAAAATGAAACATTCACCCAAGCAACCCCTTTATTAATATGTCCAGGTATGCACAAGTGCTAAAATTAAACATTCACCCAAGCAACCCCTTTGTTAATATGTCCAGGTATGCACAAGTGCTAAAATGAAACATTCACCCAAGCAACCCCTTTATTAATATGTCCAGGTATGCGCAAGCGCTAAAATTAAACATTCACCCAAGCAACCCCTTTATTAATATGTCCAGGTATGCACAAGCGCTAAAATGAAACATTCACCCAAGCAACCCCTTTATTAATATGTCCAGGTATGCAAGCTAAAATTAAACATTCACCCAAGCAACCCCTTTATTAATATGTCCAGGTATGCACAAGCGCTAAAATGAAACATTCACCCAAGCAACCCCTTTATTAATATGTCCAGGTATGCACAAGTGCTAAAATGAAACATTCACCCAAGCAACCCCTTTATTAATATGTCCAGGTATGCGCAAGCGCTAAAATTAAACATTCACCCATGCAACCCCTTTATTAATATGTCCAGGTATGCACAAGTGCTAAAATGAAACATTCACCCAAGCAACCCCTTTATTAATATGTCCAGGTATGCGCAAGCGCTAAAATTAAACATTCACCCAAGCAACCCCTTTATTAATATGTCCAGGTATGCACAAGCACTAAAATGAAACATTCACCCAAGCAACCCCTTTATTAATATATCCAGGTATGCACAAGCGCTAAAATGAAACATTCACCCAAGCAACCCCTTTATTAATATGTCCAGGTATGCACAAGTGCTAAAATTAAACATTCACCCAAGCAACCCCTTTATTAATATGTCCAGGTATGCACAAGCGCTAAAATGAAACATTCACCCAAGCAACCCCTTTATTAATATGTCCAGGTATGCACAAGCACTAAAATGAAACATTCACCCAAGCAGCCCCTTTATTAATATGTCCAGGTATGCACAAGCGCTAAAATGAAACATTCACCCAAGCAACCCCTTTATTAATATGTCCAGGTATGCACAAGCGCTAAAATGAAACATTCACTCAAGCAACCCCTTTATTAATATGTCCAGGTATGCACAAGTGCTAAAATTAAACATTCACCCAAGCAACCCCTTTATTAATATGTCCAAGTATGCACAAGCGCTAAAATGAAACATTCACCCAAGCAACCCCTTTGTTAATATGTCCAGGTATGCACAAGTGCTAAAATTAAACATTCACCCAAGCAACCCCTTTATTAATATGTCCAGGTATGCACAAGCGCTAAAATGAAACACTCACCCAAGCAACCCCTTTGTTAATATGTCCAGGTATGCACAAGCGCTAAAATGAAACATTCACCCAAGCAGCCCCTTTATTAATATGTCCAGGTATGCACAAGCGCTAAAATGAAACATTCACCCAAGCAACCCCTTTATTAATATGTCCAGGTATGCACAAGCGCTAAAATGAAACATTCACCCAAGCAGCCCCTTTATTAATATGTCCAGGTATGCGCAAGCGCTAAAATGAAACATTCACCCAAGCAACCCCTTTGTTAATATGTCCAGGTATGCACAAGTGCTAAAATTAAACATTCACCCAAGCAACCCCTTTATTAATATGTCCAGGTATGCACAAGCGCTAAAATGAAACATTCACTCAAGCAACCCCTTTGTTAATATGTCCAGGTATGCACAAGCGCTAAAATTAAACATTCACTCATGCAACCCCTTTGTTAATATGTCCAGGTAAGCACAAGTGCTAAAATGAAACATTCACCCAAGCAACCCCTTTATTAATATGTCCAGGTATGCACAAGCGCTAAAATGAAACATTCACCCAAGCAACCCCTTTATTAATATGTCCAGGTATGCACAAGTGCTAAAATTAAACATTCACCCAAGCAACCCCTTTATTAATATGTCCAGGTATGCACAAGTGCTAAAATTAAACATTCACCCAAGCAACCCCTTTATTAATATGTCCAGGTATGCACAAGCTAAAATGAAACATTCACCCAAGCAACCCCTTTATTAATATGTCCAGGTATGCACAAGCGCTAAAATGAAACATTCACCCAAGCAACCCCTTTATTAATATGTCCAGGTATGCACAAGCGCTAAAATGAAACATTCGCCCAAGCAACCCCTTTGTTAATATGTCCAGGTATGCACAAGCGCTAAAATGAAACATTCACCCAAGCAACCCCTTTATTAATATGTCCAGGTATGCACAAGCACTAAAATGAAACATTCACCCAAGCAGCCCCTTTATTAATATGTCCAGGTATGCACAAGCGCTAAAATGAAACATTCACCCAAGCAACCCCTTTATTAATATGTCCAGGTATGCACAAGCTAAAATGAAACATTCACCCAAGCAACGCCTTTATTAATATGTCCAGGTATGCACAAGTGCTAAAATTAAACATTCACCCAAGCAACCCCTTTATTAATATGTCCAGGTATGCACAAGTGCTAAAATTAAACATTCACCCAAGCAACCCCTTTATTAATATGTCCAGGTATGCACAAGCCCTAAAATGAAACACTCACCCAAGCAACCCCTTTGTTAATATGTCCAGGTATGCACAAGCGCTAAAATGAAACATTCACCCAAGCAGCCCCTTTATTAATATGTCCAGGTATGCACAAGCGCTAAAATGAAACATTCACCCAAGCAACCCCTTTATTAATATGTCCAGGTATGCACAAGCACTAAAATGAAACATTCACCCAAGCAGCCCCTTTATTAATATGTCCAGGTATGCACAAGCGCTAAAATGAAACATTCACCCAAGCAACCCCTTTATTAATATGTCCAGGTATGCACAAGCGCTAAAATGAAACATTCACCCAAGCAACCCCTTTATTAATATGTCCAGGTATGCGCAAGCGCTAAAATTAAACATTCACCCATGCAACCCCTTTGTTAATATGTCCAGGTATGCACAAGTGCTAAAATGAAACATTCACCCAAGCAACCCCTTTATTAATTTGTCCAGGTATGCACAAGCGCTAAAATTAAACATTCACCCATGCAACCCCTTTGTTATTATGTCCAGGTATGCACAAGTGCTAAAATGAAACATTCACCCAAGCAACCCCTTTATTAATATGTCCAGGTATGCACAAGCGCTAAAATGAAACATTCACCCAAGCAACCCCTTTATTAATATGTCCAGGTATGCACAAGCGCTAAAATGAAACATTCACCCAAGCAACCCCTTTATTAATATGTCCAGGTATGCACAAGCTAAAATGAAACATTCACCCAAGCAACCCCTTTATTAATATGTCCAGGTATGCACAAGCGCTAAAATGAAACATTCACCCAAGCAACCCCTTTATTAATATGTCCAGGTATGCACAAGTGCTAAAATGAAACATTCACCCAAGCAACCCCTTTATTAATATGTCCAGGTATGCACAAGTGCTAAAATGAAACATTCACCCAAGCAACCCCTTTATTAATATGTCCAGGTATGCACAAGCGCTAAAATGAAACATTCACCCAAGCAACCCCTTTATTAATATGTCCAGGTATGCACAAGCGCTAAAATGAAACATTCACCCAAGCAACCCCTTTATTAATATGTCCAGGTATGCACAAGCGCTAAAATGAAACATTCACCCAAGCAACCCCTTTATTAATATGTCCAGGTATGCGCAAGCGCTAAAATTAAACATTCACCCAAGCAACCCCTTTATTAATATGTCCAGGTATGCACAAGCGCTAAAATTAAACATTCACCCAAGCAACCCCTTTGTTAATATGTCCAGGTATGCACAAGTGCTAAAATGAAACATTCATCCAAGCAACCCCTTTATTAATATGTCCAGGTATGCACAAGCGCTAAAATGAAACATTCACCCAAGCAACCCCTTTATTAATATGTCCAGGTATGCGCAAGCGCTAAAATTAAACATTCACCCAAGCAACCCCTTTATTAATATGTCCAGGTATGCACAAGCGCTAAAATGAAACATTCACCCAAGCAACCCCTTTATTAATATGTCCAGGTATGCACAAGCTAAAATGAAACATTCACCCAAGCAACCCCTTTATTAATATGTCCAGGTATGCGCAAGCGCTAAAATTAAACATTCACCCAAGCAACCCCTTTATTAATATGTCCAGGTATGCACAAGCGCTAAAATGAAACATTCACCCAAGCAACCCCTTTATTAATATGTCCAGGTATGCGCAAGCGCTAAAATTAAACATTCACCCAAGCAACCCCTTTATTAATATGTCCAGGTATGCGCAAGCGCTAAAATTAAACATTCACCCAAGCAACCCCTTTATTAATATGTCCAGGTATGCGCAAGCGCTAAAATGAAACATTCACCCAAGCAACCCCTTTATTAATATGTCCAGGTATGCACAAGCTTCAAACTGAGACATTTTCTCAAGTAACCCCTTCAGTAAAAATGTCCAGGTATGCAGAAGCACCAACTAATCTCCCCTCACATTTCTGTATTCTCCCTGAAAACTACTGCTTATTGCCATATGTTAAGGTCATTTACATGCTTGGTATGCAAATGAGTTCATTATAGATTCATGTCAATGAATGAAACTCATAAATACACATGTAAAGCCCCTTAACAGCTGTCCCCCTATCTGGTATGCATTAAACATGTTACGTTTTTGCAATGGGGACATGTTTAATGCAACTCCTTTGCATCTTCACATGCAAGCTCACAATCCTGAATTTGCATATCCAGGTAGTGCCACTCTTTGCGGTCACCGCTATGAATATGGGAAGCCCTGGACTGTGAATACCACCCTTAACCTTACCCTTATATCCAGAATAATAGCTGAGCATCACTTAAAATAAGTACACTTGCCTGGTTAACAAATAAATTAAATTGATTACTGGCCCAAGTGTGCATGGTATCTCAAAAGTACTGGAACAGGGTTTAGGTACATAGAAATAAATGGTGTTGCTTGTAGTATCTAAGACGTCATACAGGTTTAGTCAGGCAACATTACAACTGTTTCGAATGTAAAACGTTTGCATGCAAAGCTGGATCTGTTACTGCTGGAAGTCTGACACTGTAATTGTGTGGTTACCATGTGACATCTGCACCATAAAGGCAACTGATAACTTTCATCTACATGATGACAGCTCTTAATAGTTTTCTTCTACAGTAAAGTACAAAACTGCAAAAAATGAAGAAGAAACTGTTACATGGTAAACAGGCACTTAATTCCAAAAGTAAGACTTTTTTTTACAAGTGAAATAATCCATCTACTGTACAGAATAACAAATGCCTGGGCATAACCACATACATAATTGCTCAGTAAAAGGTGCTTATTACAGTTCAACCTGATATAATTTTAATTATCTTGTAACCACTCAAACCAATACTTAATGTAAGGTTAAATCCTTGTGCTTATTTATTATTCATTTTATTATTTAATCATTTCTCTCTTTCATTTGCACTATATCAGTGCTTTAAATTCTATATACTCAAGATCAGAAGATATTTTATGCAATTTACACTAACAAGGGAAAAAAATGACATCTAGGTATGACTTCAGAAAAAAGGGTCAATGCTGATAAAAATAATTATGACAATTAGTCCAAGTACAGTTTAGTTTACTTTTAAAATATTTCAACATTTAGAGAAAATTCTCACACTAAATGTAAATACTACCAAGCAATTAACCTGAATACATTAATAGAATAAACAATTTAGTTTGTTGTTATCATCTGTTCCAATAGTGGCAATTTTTTTGGAGTTCTACGATACCATTAGGCTACATAGCACCTTGTTTGTTGTCTGTTTCTACTCAGTTCAGCCAGAACCTGAATCCATAACTAGTAGCAGACTCCAAATCTGACTTCAGATCAGTGACAAGTGGAGTACCACAGGGTTCAGTCCTGGGTCCTCTCCTGTTTGGTATCTACTTCTCAGAAGTACAGGCTAACACAGAAGGTCTTTGGTTAACGAAGTTCGCAGATGACTGCAAACTAGGAGCCATAATCAAAACTCCTAACGATGTGGATATCCTACAAAAGGGCCTCACTGATACAGATGCCTGGTGTCAAAGCCATGGCCTCAGGCTCTATTCCAAAAAGTGCATTGTCATCCCTTTTGATAAAAATTCTGTACCCATGAACTACCACATAGGCGCTAGTCTACTTAACACCGAAAGTGTGATAACAGACCTTGGGACACAGGTTGACAGTAGTCTCTCCTTTGATAATCACATCACCATAGTAGTCAGGAAATCCTTCTACATGGCACACCTCATCACAAAAGGTTTCTCATCCAGGAAAAAAGAGGTCATTGTTCCCCTCTACCCGTCACTCATTAGACCCATTATAGAGTACAACGTCCCTTTTGGTATGTACCTCACAAGACATCTACAACAACTAGAAATGCCGCAGAAATACCTCACAAAGAGGATTACTGGCCTGAAACAGATGCCCTACACAGACCGTCTCAAAAAACTCCAGCTTTACTCCGTTGCATATCACCTACTCAGAGGTGATCCCTGCCTAACATACAAAGCTATGTCAAACCCAGAGTTGTTGGACATGCTCCACTTAAAGAAATCCCAATCCCTTTGAGATACACGATCTAAGGACATAAACCTTGTCACCCCAATAAACAGAACATGCTGGAGGGATAGATTCCTGTCCCAGAGACATCCCATACTCTGGAACAAACTACCTACCTATATCAAACATTGCTCCTCATTAGCACTCTTCAAGAAAAATATTGATGATTGGATGGGAGATAGGAAATTCACCCTAGGGATCACTTCTGTGGCTCTGATTGACAGGGGCAAAGGAAAATAATTTTCTTGTGTGGCGAAAACCAGGGTTCCTTTTTGGCTAGGCTTATATAGGCCCTATGGCCAATAACCTACTAGCTGCCTATGAACCTATGAACAGAACCTGACACTCTCCACTAGGATTTGGCATTGAAATGTTTCATCTGACAACACCACCACCCCAACCTACACCCACAGTGGAAGGGAATCCATCAATTTGCAGTTCATTTTTCTACATCCTTCATTGACATGACCCTTTAGCACAAGGGCTGATATTGGGATGTATCTTCCCATTGTACCACAGGGCCACTATTATGCAACACATTCTTCCCATTGTACCACAGGGCCAATAGTATGGAACACATTCTTCCCATTGTACCACAGGGCCGCTATTATGGAACACATTCTTCCCATAATACCACAGGGCCACTATTACGGAATACATTCTTCCCATTGTACCACAGGGGCACTATTATGGAACACATTCTTCCCATAATACCACAGGGCCACTACTATGGAACACATTCTTTCCATTGTACCACAGGGTCACTATTATGGAACACATTATTTCCATTGTACCACAGGGCCACTATTATGGAACACATTCTTCCCATTATACTACAGGGCCACTATTATGGAACACATTCTTCCCATTGTACCACAAGGCAGCTATTATGGAACACATTCTTCCCATAATACCACAGGGCCAATATTATGAAACACATTCTTCCCATTGTATCATAAGGCCACTGTTATGGAAGACATTCTTCTCATAATACCACAGGGCCACTATTATGGAACACATTCTTCCCATTGTACCACAGGGCCACTATTATGGAACACATTCTTCCCATAATACCACAGGGCCACTATTATGGAACACATTCTTTCCATTGTACCACAGGGCCACTGTTATGGAACACATTCTTCCCATTGTACCACATGGATTACATTTTGAAAACACATTAAAAGCAGTCATACTAGTGAGGTTAACTCAAAATACTATATCAGTGATTTAAAAAGTGATCATGACATGATGTGCATTTATCTATTAGATAGTTTTAGCAATTGCTTTCTAATGTTGTCCACATCATTATAACTGCAGTTGCAAGAATTCCTATAAAACCTATTGCATGCATGTGTGTGTTATGTAAGGAGGGTCATAAGGTAATGGCAAATTCATTCACATTAAATTAACAATCCAGAAATACTACATCTGAAAACAATATGAATTCCAGATATTTTCTAATCCTCTTAACAATAACAACTATGCCAAAAATTAAACATGTTCCCCTCACAGTGATTTTCTGTGGTGGTGTAGTTGAGTCCTGATAGCAGTTCCTCTTAAAACATAGATTCTTACAAAAAAATAAATGCTGTGAAGCAGTGTTGTCATAATAATGCAGACCATGTCACTTGGTAACCATATTACATAGCAGTATGCTATTTTTAATGTTACCTTCCTTAAAACAGAATTCAATTTCAAGTCCTCCTCACAAGAAAGCTTTAAAGTGTGCTCTTATAATGCATCTTCTAATTACTATGTATCCCAAGATGCACTGTATGCAACTTCTGAGACGCAGCAACTGTGAGAAACTGAATAGCCTGCAATTATGTTGTTTTGTTTGCTTGGTTGTGTTCCTAGTCTTGTTAGTTTTTTGTACTCCATGCACACTCATTAAAGGCACTGCAAAACCATTATAAAAGTTGTTCTGGCAAACATCAGGTCAAAAGTAGCAAAACCTGCAGCTAGCATAGTGTGCTATTAAATATTCTGCTGCTTCCTGCTATAATGTCATCTGCCGTTCTCTACAGTAAATGATATGCAGATGAAATGGTATGGTGATCATGTCCACACACGAGTTTGAATAAATCTCCTCAATTCTGGGTTAGCATACTTAAAAAAAACAACAAAATGTGATCCTTAGCAGGTTCACCCGAGAAAGAAAGTTACCAAATCGACTGCAAACATGAGGTTCATGCAAATATATGATGAAGTTATGTTATTCCTGTGGAACAGTTCATCAGGGGCTTTTAAATATTTTGTTCCAGGAAAGCACAGACTGGAACACAGAATGTACAGCTTATAAAAACGTAGCAATCATGTATGTATTGGAAGAAGCATGCTATTTATTTCAATACTCATTTGTCATTAATGTCTCTAAAAGATGCCAGTGATCATTAGATCCAGCTCAGTCAGCCACAGTAGTTAGCGTAGCATATGCCCCAATAGTAGAATGTATTCCTATATTACATAAAAAGGCACAGCCTGAAGCTGCATTTGTTAAAGTTTCATTCCCAACTATTTTGTTGATAAGGAGTGATGACATAATACAGAGACACAATGAAAGTTTTATAAGCAAAGAAAAAAGTGCATTTCCAGCTGTACCACACTTCATTTTCAGGGCCTTACCTCCCCCCCATGCTCATTTGTGTCAGGTAAGCAGAAAATTATTACAGGCACGTCTTCTGGATGCATTCAGACTGCCATGGCATCTTGCCAAGTTCTGTAGAATAAAAGTAATATTCCAGAAAAGTGGTAAAACTCATTGCACCATTCTTCTTAATGTCTGTAGGCAATAAAACAGGCCATGGTGTGTGCTTTACTGTACAAACCATTTAATGGCACTTGGTAGGGTCTCTTCTTGGATTTCTTTCTTTTTTTTTCTTTTACTTGTTAGAATGCAGTGGTAAATAATTCACCATGTGTTTTCCATCTGCTCATTACAGTGGCCAGTGTAATAGTAAGAACTGTCTGCTTCCTGATGGCATTAAAGACAGCAGGGTAAAGCAAGGCCTGGCAGATAATGACATGTCAGCCAGTAAGAACACTTGGCATTCCCTAGACAAGAACTCTCAGTGGAACTTACAAAGTCTCCACTAAAGTTTTTACACTTCATACATCTTATAAGTATGGAGAAGTACTGAGGAAAATGGCAGTTTGTAAATGTTTTATCTGCTTTCTGTTGAGTAGGTAATTCTAATGGATTATGGAACACTGAAGTCCTTTGTAAGGTAGACACAGGAGAAGAGCTACTCATGTGCCAGGCAAGAAATGACAACCATAAAAGATAAGAAAGCCTTAAGAAACACGCATGCGAGCGCACACACACACACACACACACCTCCTAAAAAAGCAAATGTATAAATATTTAAGAATTTTGTATATTTGTTGTATTTACCAATATTAGCTATATTGTCTGATTTGATGCTACTGGTGCAAAAGTAAAACTGCCACAAAAGTACATAGCATGCAAAAACATCCTGTAGAACTTTCAAAGTGCAAAAACACCCTGTAGACCTTTCAAAGTCAACTGTGTATTTTCATTTGCTTTCTACAATCTCTGTCATCCTGCCTTGCATTCCAACCCACAAACTGACAGTAAGACATAATTTTCCATGGTATTAAGGAGATAAACCACAATTGTTTTCAGCAGACTATAAGCTTACTGGATAAAGTCTGAAATAACATTTTATGTGTTTCAGTGAGAGAATGCATGTCACGATTCAGCTGTAATTAAGCACAATGATAATGGTATCACCTAAAGCTAATTTTTCTACATTACAATACAAAAGATCTAATTTTATGTAACTCAGCAACAAATTAAGGTAAGATGTGCTTGAACTATGCCATCAAATGATTGACAGCAACTTGAGAACTGGCAAACAGGCAAAGCCATGTGAGCATACCATTATTAAAATGATAAGTTATCAGTCACTGATCTACAAAATTTGATGCTATAAAAATGATATCACAGTACAAAAGTCAGAGTCTAAATGGCACCAGAGTTTCAATGAGGTTTTTTTTGCTTTTTAGGACTATAAATATCTGCATCAGCCTGGTTACAAAATGGATTTTAGTTACAGTTAGAAATATAAGCAAACAAAATATATAATTGTTATAAAAATAAAGATTTCGATAACAAGATTACTTTTTGTTTTGTACTAGGCCAACATTAAGCATTCTAAATGAAAGTAATTCATACTTTCAAACTACATAAGGCCTTTCTCAGGAACCAGATGTTGTACACCACTCCAAACAGGGGAGCTTATGATGACTAAAAGCTTGAGTTGTTTTCTTCCGTAACATCTGTGTTTGACCAATAAGAGGTATCAGATTGTCTTTCAGTTTTTCACAAAGGCCAGTACAGAAAACAGAAAAAAAGTGGGTTATTTTTTTACGCTTTTCTCCATCATCATTATCACTGGGTGCAGTATTGATCAGACAGCTGACAAAAGCCACTATTATATGAGATCCCCCTCTATGTTCTATCTCATATCCAAGTCCATTTTAACCTCTCAGTACCTGGAAGGTATATGCAAACTGTACTCTCCATTTAGCTTCCATTGCCTTGCATTACAAACATACTCTTTCATACATAGGATGCTTTACCTCCTAACTCTCATCCTTCAAGGGGAAGCAATGACTTTACTAGGTTGTGCTAAAAGGACATCATTCCATGGACAGGAAGAGCCTGTTTGTCCACACAGATATGGCATGATTTCCTCACACCATATAAGAAGAAATAAATGAATGAGACAACTGGGAATAAAGGACTAATATGAGTGGTGGAGGAGCAAGAACAAACCTATTACCTATAAAAAAAGGATTTATATAAATAGAAGGAATGTGTGTGGTATATGAGAGCTTGATCTCCATTTATGCATCCAGCAATTGCTGAGTTCAATATTTCCATGTTAGTGGAATTATATGTATTGGGGGCATTTTCAATGTACAATTGGTTGGCACTCTTACAGTTTTGATATTTTATTTGATGTCATGCATTTCAATCAGTCATGTACTGCCCTTCTAAATGGTTAATGATCTTAATGTGATTGCGGAGCATTTCTGCCTCTGTCCATCGCACATGAGCTTTACCTTGATGGACAATCCCTTTCAACAAAATTAATATACAGGTAAGTAATAAACCACAACAGGGCATGTGTTTATATGAAAATAATCAACAACCTAGATTTTCTGCGCTGTGAGGCATGAGGCAAAGCTTAGTGTCCTTACAGCATGCCAGATGCTGTTTAATTATACAGTAATCAATAGTGGGGGATGTAGAGTGTTTTTAAAAGCGCCAGAGTTAGACCATATAAGAGAAACCCTAGTACTCTAATGAAAGCAGAATTGGGTAAATAGCATGCAACCACCACCACAACCAATAACTGATTATTGTTTTCTTGATTCAACACATCCTTTTTAAGTTTCATGGACTTCTAATATTTGCTGCACACACATATATTTATGCAAGAATGCTTGCTAAAATAGTTCTCATTTATCGTGTAAGTGATAACTTTGATTTATTTAGTTGAGGATTTCTAAATGCATTTCTTTCTTTCTTTCTGGATATGATTTTATCTGTTTCTTTACCATTCTTTAATTTAAAATGAGTAATGACACTTGATTTTAAAATGCAGAGAAATGGCCTAATTACTTGGCTTTCGATTTCTTAAATATGCTTAGTTTTTTCCAATTCCCCTTTCATAACAGTCTGTAGTAATACCTTGCTGTTTCTGCATTAAAAAGATAGATGAGTCATCTTTTTAAATCATATGCGTAGAAGAGAAGACCAGTGTCATACATACATGCACCAGCCAGCTATTTTACATAGATTTAAGCAATGACAGTAAATGGAGTGTTTTCAGGAATGCTCACCTGCTTCCTGCAGTGGCCACTTCAGCCATGTTCACCATCTACAGTTACATTCCACTGCCTTTTAAGAGCTGTAACTTCTTAATTATATGAATTTTGGCAGTGCAAATAGATCTGTTATTTTTAATGACGTTCTCCTACTTTTTACTACAGTCCCTGGTCCAGTGTGGGTTAGAGATGTTTAAAATCAGAATGAAGCATGGATTATTTCAGTACTTATCATCTGTAGGCATATTCAATGAGTGACAGCAAAACTGTTAACATTACCCACATTTTCTACTGGCACTGTGTCAGCCTTGAGGGAGTGACAATAAAATTGACATTATGTTGGTATGAGGCCTGAATCTATAAACATAGCTTGGATGACATCAGGCTCTAAGGTGATTTTCCAGTTTATAAATATCCTGTGAATGTTTTTTTTAGGATTGTGCTGCCTACATCCTGCTCTTTACTGATATTCAGCTGAAATCACACTTATTTAACAAAAATATCATTTGGTGTCTCTCAGAACAGGAAAGGCAAGGAAAACCTGAAGAACTGGCCATCCAAAAACATAATGAAAAAGATACAATAAAATACAAATGGATTCATTTATACATGTTCATTTACATATAGAAAACTATCTCTAGGGCTTTGCATTATAACCCTATAAGTTTAATAACTGGGACTGGTTTGAACTTTTAATTATTGAATGCATCTACTTCTTTGTGCTGACACATCATTTTGATGCTGGTTATTCTATAGGTAGACTCAAATGGTAGGTGCTTGGTTGATTTTTACTAGCTATGATATAATGTAAAGTAAATAAATGCTATGGAGTATATTATTGTGGTTATAATATAAATAATTAAAACAATCATTGAATAACTGTTAAACTGTGCATGTCCTTCCACATTAAAAATTACCCAACAAATTCAGCTACTTATTTTCACACTGTCATCTATGTCATTTGTTTATTTACTTATGTTTCATGACAATAATATATATAAATATATATATAAATATATATATATATATATATATATATATATATGTGTGTGTGTGTGTGTGTGTGTGTGTGTGTTACACCTTATAAAGTCCTTGCCTCTTTCCCAGCTAACACAGAGATAATTCATTTCTAACAACTGTAATTTATATATGCCCTAAACATCAACCCAAGATATATTTCTTTTTTAGAAACACCAGTTGTAAAAAATGAAACAAAGCTGAAAAGAAATGTTATTAAAACTTGGAAGTTAGGAAATATGGAAAGAATACAGATTTCCTAAATTAAAGATTAATATTCACTTGGTTTTGTACCCCCCCCCCACACACACACACACACATACACACACACACATACACACACACACACACACACACACACACACACACACACACACACATATACAGATCATTACTCTCTTGAAGCTTTCAGCAACCAAAGTTATCATAAGAGGCTACATGACAAGAAAAAAAAATTCACAGAATTTTCTAAACCAGTCTGAACAAGGAAGGGCCCAAAGCTGATGACTTTGGCTGTGGACACTGCCTTGAATAAAGACCGGTATACTGTGTCAAGCTGACCTTTTGATTTGACATAATAATAATTGCATCTGCGATGCATCTATATAATGTAGTTCAGTCTGTATCAGCCAGGATCCTTTTACTGATACTCAGTATATATGGGTCAAGTTCTCACACTATAGCACACTATAGTGATCACTATCCTGAACCCACACAGTCCATCATTAAGATATAGACTGATCATTTCTAGTAAGACTCTGCCTAGGAAAGGACAATGCTGTTGGAGAAGTTTAGATGTAAGAGAGCATGATGGTACACACTTTACTTAACATAATGTAATAATGTTCCATTTTAGGAAAATTGTTCAAGAACTTTCAAATTTTGGTCAATGCAGTTTAAAACAATATATGTATATACATACCGCAGACTTAGGAATCTGGAATACAATACAATAAATTAGAAACCCTAAAAGTGCACCTCCTCAAAGAAAGGAGAAAAGTTACAATCTGGACTCATGGGATGTCTTGGCATATACATGATAATGGTTACAAAGAAGGACTGAAAGGAAGTATTCATAAATTGACTGAGGGAGGAGGACCAAGGTAGAAGTGAGGAAGTGATTCTTTATCAAATGAGTGACTGAAATTTGAAAGGTGGCACATGTGGAAGGGATGGGAGAGTCAAAATAGTTCCATAGTAAGATAGATTGTCAGGCTTCTTCGACTGGCTTATTTCAGTGTTTGCATGATAATAGTCAGAAAATTAAGGTTGATAAGGACAGTGGTGGCCCAAACCACCACATATTATTGGGAGACTAGTTGTCATGGTATGATGAGATATACAGTGTAAAGTGCTTACCCCACAATGAATGAGACTCTGAATTATGAACACTGCACCCCACTGAGCATAGGGTAGGAATATTAGACACTGAAAACTGACAGCATGGTGGTGCAAGAGAGCACAGGAACCCTATTACAGTTTCAGTGATTTGGTAAAAAACTCAGTATAAAGTCATAGTCTTTACTCATACAAGATCTGTAATCTAGCAGTTTCAAATATCATAAACTAATAAATTGTGATTTAAAGTTTGAATTTATAGCAAAATCTGTTTCCATGTTGGATGGAAAAGAAGCTATAGTTTAAGTAAGTAGGACAAAATGAAGAATACGTTTATAAAGAAAAATCATTGTGAAACATGCTGATAAAATGCAAAAAAAAAAGAAATGTCTAGTGTCTGACAGTGTCTGAAGCTTGCCAAGTGTCAATGGGGGTTCAGTCATCTGTAGTCATGTCTGTCACATGGCTACCTTAAAGAAATGGCACGCTGTTAATGCAATCAGTGCCGGTATTTTCTCCACAAATGCCTGATTAGAAATGACACTTACTGTCACAATTTTTCTAAAGTACTGTGTTCATAAAACCTGCATCTCCTCATTATTCTATCAAAATCTCATAAAGTGTTCACATACCTCTAATGAGCTTTACACGGATACTAACTTAAACTAGAAGAATGCGCCTCATCTTTTCTATTGTGAGGGGCGGTGCTCTGTCCTGAAATACAAATGTCATGATACGGAGTACAGTCAGAAAGGAAATGCACAAGTTGTAAGTGCTCTCCCAAAGACAGTTAAAATAACTTAAAACTTCAGTCACTCTCTTGTTTTCTTAGGCTATTTTAATAAGCATTTTATTCATTTTATTTTATTTTATTTATTTTATTTTACTTATATTTTTCTCGTTCTTTATTTCAATTATTAGCCTCTTGTCATATCTCTTCTATATTCTGTAAATCAGTGTCTGCTATATGCTTGCTGCTTTCACTGTAGTAAAGCTTTCTGGACTGTCTACTATATTATTATCTTGGTTTCTATGAACTATTAAACTATTCACCTGTCCATTATATAACATTTTAAGTATAACATCAATAGTTAGAAAGCAAACGTGGTTAAGGAAATAAGAGCAAACAACATCAGGCAGCTGTGACTTTGAGTCCCATCACAGCCATGTGCCTATGTGACTATGAACAACTCATTCACTCTATACAATTTTCTAAGTCACTCCAAAAAAAAAGTCTCAAAGACCTCAAAAGCTGCCTAATGGCAATACTGCTCCTTGGCAATCAATAAAACATACATGCGCTAAAACATACACCAAACATCTCACATAATCTCACACCCAGTGATTCCCCCAAGAGCAAAGCCTATAAGATAGGCCTGTACTTCACCTAATGTTCCTGTCACTTGGGACTCCATCGTGTGACACACAGACACCACACTGCCCAGGTTAGACAAAGAGAAGATAATGTTTAGTTGCCTGTCTGCAGCCAAGATCTGCAATATCACACATACACTCAAAGTACTGCACCTCAGGTACCAATATGATTCTTTGATAGTCCATATGGGTGTAATTGACTTGAGATGTACCTCACTGGGCTATATGAAAAGATACATATTGTATCTCTTGGAGTGTGTCACAGATAAGTATAAGCCTTGCAGTGAGCAGCATTCTACCTTCACCAAGGATTATGCCATAACATGAACATAAAATGACTGATTTTAATAATTGGTTTAGTCTCTAGTGTCACTGCAAGGGGGTCCATTATCCATCAACATGGCAGACCATGTTGCTTTGCCAAGGTTGGACTGCACCTATCTCCCCTAGGCTTTTGGATATTGGCTAAAACTTTATCTACCCCATTAGAGCTTTTTTTTTTAGGTAATGCCAAAAAGACAAAACTACAACATAGTGAAAAAGTCTCCAAGCAGCCTTAAGGTGTTACTGTTCAGTCCTAGGAGCCTAAACAAAAGACTCCACACCCTTCAAGCCCTCCTCACTCTGGATAATGTAGACATCTGTGCCATGACAGAGACTTGGTTTAAAGCCATAGAAAGTACCCCAGCAGTGCAAGGTTACATAGCCTTCCATACATTTAGACCAACAACAATACATACTGGGGCCAAAGGTGGAAGTATCTCTATCTATGTTAACAACAAACATGCCTCTAGGTTAGTTAAACAGGATGATACCATGGAGCACATCCACATGCAAGTCACCACAGATAAGGTTCCTCACCATATCATGGCTAGTTACGGGTCACTATCTATGCTACTAGAGTCTCACAACTCTTACCTAAACCTACTAGAGGTGCTCACCATCGAACCAAACATCCTATTCATGGGTGACTTTAACTAACCCTCTATACACTGGCAAACTTACACTGCATCACACTCACAGGCACAACACTTCCTGGACTTTATTAACACAAACACCCTAGAACAGACAGAACATGCTCCAACCAGAGGATCAAGTATACTGGATCTAGTGCTCACCAACATATTTAATATTGATTGGACCTCACTTAAATCACCCCACCCCTCAAATCATATTAACCTTTACAGCTTCTCACAGCTTATACAAATCCCACTAGGGTAGACAAAACCTCAAAAAAAACATAACTACTAGACTGGATTCTCACCAATCACCCATCTTCCACCCATAATTTTGGTACACTACCCAACACTCTAAGCAACCTCCTCCCAACCTTCTTCATCAGAGACCAAACTAAACTCACTAGAACTAGCTCTCTTAAACACATCAGATTCACTAGAAACTTCAGGGCTGATGACCTTAATACAGCCCTTAAACACTGTAACTGGTCCCCTGTTTTAACACTTCCTTTAGATGAAGCAGTTGAGTATTTCAACACTGTCTTCTTAGGCCTTCTCAACCAACTTGCCCCACCAAGACAGATCCGCACTAAAACAATCTATGCTCCATGGCTTAGCAAGAGCACTAGGCAACCTATGAAACAAAGGGACAAAGCATGGGACACCTGGTGCAAAAACAAAACTACTTCTAAGCTGCTATAAACAGTATTCTCCAACCAGGTAAATCACCAGCTCCTCATCCAAACATAGACACCACCTCTGTAAACACAGCCACCCAATTCAATGAGTTCTTTACCAACTCTATATTAAACCTGTCAACAGACCCATACTCCTTAACCCCCACTATACTATATAACCCATCAAATAACGTTAACTCCTTCACCCTTCAACCTGTACCAACTTACACAATCTATAGACACCTAACCAAACTTAAACCCACCACCCTAGGAGTAGACAAACTGCCAAATTCCTATAAATAGCCGCCAAAGCCATTTCCTACCCAGTCTCTATAATCATTAACAGATCAGTCTCAGAACAAAAGGTCCCACTTCTCTGGAAAACCTCCGACATTATACCAATACACAAAGGGGGCACCTCCACTGACCTAACAAACTACTACCCTATAGCTATACTTTCCCCACTGGCTAAAATACTGGAAAAATGTATCCACACCCAAATCCTAACACATCTTCTCTCCAACAATCTTTTTGCTGAAACTCAACACTTATTCTGCCCCAACCATAGCACTACCACTGCAGTCATCCAGTTTAGTAACCTAGAAAATATGCAACTCAGCAACGGCCAACTAGTGTCTGCAGCTTTTCTTAACTTATCAAAGGTGTTTGATACAGTCTCCCATACAAATCTTATAACATCACTCTCAGAATTAAAACTAACTACCCCCACTCTATTATGGTTTCAAGACTCTCTGTCCCAATGCCAACAAGCTGTTCAGTGGAAAAATTCCCTTTCTCCCCTACTTCCTGTAAAACTAGGAGTACCCCAAGGATCAGTCCTAGGACCCCTACTTTTCACAATATTTACAAGCAATCTTCACAAAGCCACCCCTCTAGCAAACCTGGTTCAATACACTGATGACTCCACCTTAATTTTCTCTGCCCCCACCCTCTAATACCTTCACATCAAGACCCAAGAAGCCTTTTCATCCATCAAAACCTGGCTAACAAACTCCCAGCTAATAGTAAACCCTAAAAAGACACAACTTATGCTCTTCCATCCTTCCAAAGCAGGAGTACCTACTCCCCCATTCTCTGTTTCTGCATCAGATAATACCCTAATCTCCCCCATCAAACAAACCAAATTACTAGCGGTCATTATTGACAATAATATGAAATTTGACAAACACATATCTCATATAATAACCAAAATCAACAAAAAACTAGGTACGCTTTAGAGACATAAAAACTTCCTAACCAGCAGCAGTACAGTTACCCTAGCTCAAACCAATCTTCTCTCTACCTTACTTGTATGCTTCTCCTGTCCTAATTAATCTAAACAAGAGTAATTTAAACACGCTATCAGTATGCTACAACAAAATAGCAAAATTTGCCACAAACTCCTCATACCGTACCCACCACTGTCAGGCCCTAAAACAGCTTTCCTGGCTTGAACTCCCTAACACCTTAGCTCTAAACCAACTTCTTCTAGCTCACCAAATACTGTACCAACCTGACAAAACTCCAGCCTTACAAGACCTGATCACCCTCTACTCCAATAACCGAGAACTTAGATCCACTAACAAGGCACTAATCGCAATCTCCAAAAGCCATTACAGCTCTGGTGACTCTCTGCATTCTAGCAACTTTGGCAAGACTTGGAACTCTCTACCACTACAAATCAGGGTGCAACTAAACAAAACCATCTTCAAAAAACAGCTTATTTCCCACCTAAACAACTCCTGGACATGCAACTGTCTAGCACCTGACTGACATATTCTAACTCCTTCCCCTACCCACTATCTAACCTCTTTAAAACTCCCACAGATGCACTATATATCATCACACATTACTTACCAACTCACCGTTGCTTACCGCCCACTACCCATCGATACCCACTAACTCTCCCCTAGAGTAAGTTGAAAAGCTTTCCCTTAAAATGTCAATGTACCTCCTATGAACTTGTCTATATTCTCCTCCTTTGACAAACTAGCTATTATTTTTAGTTTTTCCTTTCTTGTCTTATATTCAGTACATCTTCAAAATTATCTCTACTAAACATACTGTATTAACAGTTACTACCTGCTATACTTTTAATTGCATGTCTAAATCACTATGCT